>NW_008344211.1:1897788-1909306 GCF_000622305.1 Nannospalax galili | reverse complement strand
GATATTTATGTCATGTTAATTGGTAGAGGTGATAAACATTACCATTGAAATCTGCCCAATGACTTTATAGACATACATAGGCGCCAAGGATCCAAGTGCAACCCATTATGGCTAATAATAATCAGATACATACAGATTAGAGATGCATGTGCCAACATCTCAGTATTAGTAGCAAAAACAATGAGTCTGTCTGCAAGAACTGTGTATTTTAATAATGAAATGGAGATCTTTTTAAAGGTTAAAAAAAATAATAATAATAATAATAAAAATAAGGTGGGCATGGTGGCACACACCTTTAATCTCAGCTCTCGGGAGGCAGCTCTCTTGGAGTTCAAGTACAGCCTGGTCTACATAGCAAGGTCAGTTGGGCTACATTGTGAAACCATGTCTCAAAAAAAAACAAAAAAATTAAAATTAAAATTAAAAATAGGGTGGGGCTGGTGAGATGGCTCAGTGTTTAAAGAGGCTTGCTACGAAACCTGAAGACCTGAGTCACTGCCCACGTGGTAAAGAGAGCCACACCTGAAAATTGACCTCTGACCTCCATTCTTGTGGCACATGTACCACGCCCACACAATAAAGAAACGTAACAAAATTTTTAAAAATAAGATGGACCGCAAGTGAAGGAGACACTGATGTCAACCTCTAGCCTCCACACACACACACACACACACACACACACATACACATACACATACACATACACAGATACACACATACACACAGATACACACATACACACAGATACAGATACACACATACACACACACATACACAGATACACACATACACACAGATACACACATACACACAGATACAGATACACACATACACACACACATACACAGATACACACATACACACAGATACACACAGATACACACATACACACATACACAGATACACACATACACACAGATACACACATACACAGATACACAGATACACACAGATACAGATACACACATACACAGATACACACAGATACAGATACACACATACACAGATACACAGATACACACATACACAGATACACACATACATACACAAACACATACTCACACACATATACACACACATACACACATACACACACACATACACAGATACACACATACACACAGATACACACAGATACACACAGATACAGATACACACATACACACAGATACACACAGATACACACATACATACATATACACACAAACACACACACACACACATACATACATATACACACACAGTGACTCCATTAGGGGGAGGAGGGACCAACCAAGACAGCTTTTGTTTGAAACCGCCATATGAAACCTAAGCTTTGTATGCTAATTTTATGTTTCACATTTTATTAGTTGGGGGGGACACACGCACTCCACAGCCCCCCTGTGGAGGTCAGAGGACAACTTGAGGGAGTCAGTTTTCTCTTTCACCATGAGACCCAGGGCTTAAACTCAGGCCAGCAGACTTGGGGGCAGGCACCTTTACCCACTGAGCCATCGTGCCGGCTCTGTATGGCAAATGTTTTAAGTGACTGTAATAATAGGACACCTGCAGTCCCAGCCCTCATGAGGCTGAGGCAGGAGCCTAGCAAGCTTCATACCGGCTTGGCCTGCCTAGTGAGATCCTGTCTCAAAAATAAATACAGAGGAGGCTGGAGAGAGGGCTCAGTGGTTATGAGCACTGACTGCTCTTGCAAAAGACCCAGGTTCAAACCCCAGCACCCGCATGGTGGCTAAGAATCGTACTTAACTCCAGTTCCAGGGGATCCAAAGCCTACTTCTGTCCTCTGGGGACACTGCACAGCATGGGTGTGCTTATATACACGCAGGCATAACACTCACACATGTAAGATAAAAATAAACCAAAAAATAAATAAGTACATGATAAATAAATCTACAATGGAAACATCCCTGCAGAGGAGAAGAGCTGACGGCTTCGATCAGTGGTGGCGGAAGTCAGGGCTATGAGCACCAACGGAACAGCTGGGGACTGTGGCTCGCAGACTCATCCCAGGAGTGGAGAGAATAGAAGGAAGGATGAGAGAAAAGATAAATTACACTAAAAACCAAGGACACTGCAGAAGTAAAGCCCTTCGTGTGCGCAGGAAACTGTGACCTTCGTGGTCACAGACACACTCAGCAAACTCACAACAACTGAAGAAACGGACACTAAGCCCTATGGAGGGGGCTTGCTGTGAACCCACTCGGAGGGGCAGCTGGGGAGGGGAGGGGACACTTGGGATTACAGACTGACACTTGAGCAGCACAGCCTAGGCAAGCCAGGAAATGCTCTACGTGAGCAGGGAGGACCTGCCACTCCAATTTTACACTCTGGACCCTTGAACAAAAGCCGCACTGTGAGGTGCTTGGCGGCTGCAGCGGGACGCACTGCAGGTCCCCTTTCACTTTAACGACTTTCCAGTGCAGAGTGTGAAAACCTGCATGTGTTCCCAGTCTGCCTCCTCCTGGCTGCCACAAGCTGGGGTCCTAGTTGGGGACAGTCAGCCTGGGCCATTTCCAGCAGCCCCAGTGTCCCCAGGGTCGCCACCAGGGTAGTGCAATCCCTACCCAGATAAATTAGCCCCTGCTACAGCTGACATCAGCCTCCCAACAGAAAGCCAAACACCTGACACACGTGTCTGCATGTGTATACAGGTGTGCGTGTGAGCCCACGTGGGTGCATGGGAGCTCGTTTATCCAGAGCTAAAGTCAAAGGGCTCCTAGGACAACAGCAGCTGCTCCAACTGGTCTCCTAAAAGAAGCCACGGGGGCCCAGAGTCCCCAGCTTTAATTCCCGGAGTTTTCTGCAGAGGCGCCGAGGAGCTTAGACAGACCTAACTTGCAATGGGGGCAAGGCCCTGGGGAGAAAGAGTAGGGGGTCTAGGAAAAGATAACAGCCAAGACCCCCCTCCCACAATAAAGGCAGCCACGAGGCCTCTGCACAACCAAGGCTAGAGAGAACCCTAGAACCAGCAGGTAAGCCTGAAGGTAGAGGGAAACTGAGTCAGGAGTGAGTCCCCAAAGAGGCACAAACAGCCAGGGATACAGAGTGCTGGTCCCCAGACATGCACTTTAAGTGTGAAATTCCAGCGGTATACCCAGGATAGGTTTTAGGGAGACAGCATCCGTAGCCGTCAGCCCTCCTTGCTGGGCAAGCTTCATGGAGTCATTCTAAAGACACAGCCTAGAGATCAAGACCCAGAGCGTGTCCCTCTGATGCAGCCTCCAGGCGCCATGGCCCTGCTCCCTCCAAACTGGTCTCAGATCCTATGGCTCCTCACTGAGGCTCTCCACCTCCACACTTTTGCCTGGGCTGTCCCCTCTGCTCACAGCACCCACACATCCCACTGAAGGAATCTTATCCTTCTGTGACATCTCCAACAGGATGCTCAGTCCATGACCCCAAAGGAGCCCTCCAAAAAGACCATGACACTCAACCCTCAAGTCCTGAAGGCAGGTCCAGCCTGGGCACCCTACATGTACACACGCTGGACTCGCTGCTCCTCTCCACGCACCTGTCTGACACAGCCAGAATGATTTCCTACCCACCGAGCAGGCCTGGCTTTCTCCCTTCTCCGGCCCATGCTGACCACATTCCTATCTCTGCTTCTCAGAGGAAGAAACTGAGGCTCAAAAGGTCCTGTAGCTTGCCTGGGGTAGCAAGCAAGTACAGTCCTGTGCCCATCACTCAAAAGCAGAGCTGGACGCCAGCCTTCTGCCTTCCCACGGGAATCCAGCCCAGAGTTGAACAAAACTCTTCTAATCAAACAGTCCTCAAAACTCAGTGCTCAGCCTGGACAGAGACCTGAACGCATGTCTATTTTCTTGATTTTTTTTTTTTTTTTTTTTCCTTCCAGACTGCTGGCCCCAGGCCCCATCCCTTCCTCTGTCTCACAGCAGCTTGGGGAGAAATCTGGTTTCCCTACTCCTGGCTCCTAGGACCACAACGTGGGAAACAGCACCACCTTCTGGCAATCAGATGCAACGCTGCAGCGTCCAGCCTGGGAGACGTGAAGAGCTCCAGGGAGGACTGAAGCCCTGCCCCTGGGGACAAAGGAGCTAACCCAGACCAAGGTTTCCAAAAGCAGATGTCAAACTGGCCAGGGGCAGAGGATGCGGAGCCTGTGGCATCACAGACAGAAGCAAAGGGTGAAGGGCAGAAGGTTTCCAGAAAGGACAAGCTTGCAAAGGATCCTGGAGCAAGAAACCTGTGGGCCTGGGGAAGGAAACCCAGGGCCAGCAGATGCTCAGTGCCCAGGGCAGGACTAGGCACAGAGCAGAGTCTCAGTCACGGTGAGCACATGCGCCTCTCCGCAGTGCTGTGTGTTTTGGGCACACAGCCTGGGTCAGGCAGGACTGCCCAGTCCCTGCACCAGGGCTCAGCAGGCAAAGGAAAATGAGCCGAGTGACGGGGGCCTGTTGAGCATCATCAGTTTTCTGTTCAGTTCCTCCCCTGGCATTTCCAACAGACTTCACCAAGGGAGCGGCTGGGGTCCCCAAGACAGACACCACTGGACGCTGGCATCCACTCGCTCACTCACTCATTCATAAAACACGTCAAGACTCTGAACCCTGCTGGGTGCTCTATGACACATCACCTATGTGGCACCCAATGTGACCTTCATAGATGCCGATGACATGGGAGCCAGAATCCCCATGTGGCTCAGACGGGGTTTTTTTGGGGGGGGGTTACTGAGTTCTAGCTTAGGGTTTTTGGTATTGGTTTGAGTTGATGCTTTGAGATATGCTCCTAGAACTGACAATCCTCCTGCCTCAGCCTCCCCTCAGGGCCAGGATCACATGTGTGTAACACACCCAACTCCAAAGAGAAGTGCGTTGACTCACCTCACAACACAGCTTCTCAGTAGCCAGGCCTTGACCCAACACCCCAGTATTAAGTGAGCCAAGTTCTGTGACAGCCACACCCAGAAGGTGGGTTCTGAGCCCCTGTTCTGGGGCAGGCAGCTAAGCAGGTTCAGGGGAGATACCTGTGCCAGAGCAGAGGGAGGAGAGGCCGCGGGGGAGGGGTGCACCAGTCAGACCTGCCTCCAGGGAGCTCCCACTGCACCTCCCTCGGCCTCAGAGGTGAGGGAGGAACTGAGGTGCAGACTAGACACGGTGCCCCTGTGCCCTTACCCTGAACACATCACTGAGCATTTCCCAAAGACAAAGACTGGTCTCAGAGTCAGGGCCTTCATCCACACGTGACGTCATCTGAATCCACAGTCTGCCCCACATCCCAGTGGTCATTCTTGCCCAAGTCAGTGACCACTGTGAGGGCAGTGCAGTCCGCCTTCTCAGTCAGTGCTCCCACCCTCACCTCGGGGCAGGCTCTCCCAGGCGTGGGAAACTGGCCTTCCTGCCTCCTTCTTGGCCTCTGAACCGATATCAGAGCAGAGGCGGCCGTGAAACAAAGGCACAGCCCGCATGGTGAGAAGTGACGCTGCATCCTGTCTCAGCACCACGGAGTCGGCATAGACCGAGCTCCGAATGTACCGGCTGAAGCAGTACGCTCTTCACCTAGGGAAACCTGGTTCATCTGTGCGGTTTCAGTGGCTTCCCAGATACAGCCTCAAGAGCACAGGCAAAGAAAGAAAAGGAGTCCGGGGCGAGCTCAGCGGTTAGCGCTGGCTGCTCTTGCAGAGGACCCAGGTTCGGTTCCCAGCACCCACCTCAGATGGCTCACAACCAGCTCCAGGGAATCCGATGCCCTCTTCTGACCTCTGCGGACATTGCACAACATGGGTGCACTTACACACCTGCAGGCAATACACTCATAAAATAAATATAATAAATGAAATACTAAACAACAGAATAGTATCTATAATTGTTTGACTTTGTTATAGCAGTTAAAGTATTAGCAGAATTATGAAGAGGGAATTTATGCCTCCCAAGTGCTGGGATTAAAGGCATGTGCCACCATGCCCGGCAATTTATTTATTATTTTTATTTTTTCTGTGTACGAGTGTATTGCCTGCATGCATGTGAGTGCACCTGTGTTGTGCAATGCCACAGAGGTCAGAAGAGGACATTGGATTCCCCTGGAACTGGAGTTAAGGACAGTTCGCAGCCACCATGTGGGTGCTGGGAATCGAACCTGGGTCCTCTGCAAGAGCAGTCAGGTCTTAACCGCAGTGCTATCTCTCCAGCCCCATGAAATACTTTAAAAAGAAGATAGTCTTGGTCCTTTAACATCTGCAGATGTCAAACCTGAGCAGCCTGAAAAGGAGAGGGGCCTTCTCAGGTCACCCGCTGAGAGAATAACCACAGAATTCAACTGATAGCATTGCACATACCTGTAATCTCAGCGCTCAGGAGGCTGAGGCAGAGGGATCACCACAAATCCAAGGCCAGCCTGGGCTACATCATGAATTCCAGGCCAGCCTGGGCTACATAGTGCTGGAGGTGCAGTGTGGTGGTAGAGCCCTCATTTGGCACTTGGAAAAACCCTTGCCTAGCCGCCAACACTGGATGGGAGAACAACCTAATTTAAAATTGTGGGGATGGAGCTGGAGAGATGGCTCAGCAGTTAAGAGCGCTGGCTGCTCTTGCAGAGGACCCGGTTTCAAATTCCAGCACCCACGTGGTGGCTAACAACCATCTGTTAACTCCAGTTCCAGGGGATCCGACGTCCTCTTCTGACCTCTGCAGACATTGCATGACATGGGTACACTTACATATATGCAGGCAATACACTCATACACATAAAATAAAATTAACAAAACATTTAAAACCTCAGGGAGGATCTGGGTAAATGTTTCTACATAGGACATAAGCAAAGGGCCAGAGGCCACATGAAAAAATTCCCCACGTCATTGGTTACCAGGGGAATGAAAATCAAAACCACAGTGATCTGCCTGCTGGCCACAGCCAGGGCTAGCCAGGGTAGAGGACAGCAGTATCACCTGCCACTGGGGGAACAAGTTCAGCACGAGAGCCCCAGATGGGAAATCTCCCTTCAGTGTCTTTGAAGTCTTGAAACTGTCCCCTCCTCCTTTTTCTCCTCATTTATTTTCATTTTATATGTATGAGTGTATTGCTTGCATGTATGTTAGTGCACCACATACATGCAATGCCCGAGGAGGCCAGAAGATGGTGTCAGATCCCCTGGAACTGGAGTTACAGCCAGTTGTTAGCTGCCATGTGGGTGTTGGGAACTGAATCTGGGTCCTCTGCAAGAGCAGAGGTCCACCCCCATGGGACACAGGACTCTCTCTCCCCGAGCCCAGTCACCTCCCCTGGGCTCTCCCACTCCTGAGGCCACCGGACTG
Source organism: Nannospalax galili (assembly GCF_000622305.1). Taxonomy (NCBI): domain Eukaryota; kingdom Metazoa; phylum Chordata; class Mammalia; order Rodentia; family Spalacidae; genus Nannospalax; species Nannospalax galili. The sequence continues at coordinate 1,902,039 of NW_008344211.1, read as the reverse complement.
ACCCCCTAGGCTGCTGGTCCCTAGAGACACCAAAAGCTGTCCTGACCCAGCTTATCCTCGATGATGCGCGGAGCACACTGAGAGGCACTGCAGGCCAGGGGATCGACAGAGATGCAGAATCGGACCAGTGAGAAGCCGACGCTCCACAGTGAGCCGCAGGGTAACAGAGGGTCTGCTTGCAAATCAGGCACTCCTCCTGAGTACAGTCCTCACTGCTGGGAGCCTGGGATGGGCCACCTCTTCACACTGGTGCCCGCGGAAGGGGTCACCTACTGACTGAAGGAGAGCCTTTCCCCACCTTCATTACACATCCCACACCCTGAGGGGCCACCCCAATCCACCTGCTTCACCCCGTATCCTCCTCATGAGAGAATGGTCCTGCTGGGGGCTAGCGTCGGAGATGCGGCCAGTGTGGCTGCACACATGTAACCCCAGCACTTGGGAGGCGCAGGCAGGAGGATCAGGAATTCCAGGTCACCAGGCTAGGTGGCACACGCCTTTTTGTGATAGCTTGCCACTAACCCTAATGATTTGAGCTTTATCCATGGTAGAAGGAAAGAACTGATTGCCGCGTGATTCCCAGACCTCCACACACACCATGGCATGTACTTGTACATACACATAAAATAAAAATACATGAAAAATCGCCGGGTGTGGTGGTGTGCGCGTTTGATCCCAGCCCTTGGGAGGTAGAGGCAGGTGAATCTCTACAAGATCGAGACCAGCCTGGCTCACATCGTGATTCCCAGGTGGGCTGTGACTAGGGAGACCTGTCAAAAAAATCAACAGAAAACAATAAATAATTAATAAATAAATAAATAAACAGACAAATAAATAAATAAACAAAGAAATAAATAAATAAATGTAATAAAGGCTGGAGAGGTGGCTCAGCAGTTAAACGCACTGGCTGCTCTTGCAGAGGACCCAGGTTCAGTTCCCAGCACCCACATGACAGCTGACGACTGTAACTCCAGTTCCAGGGCATCCGACGCCCTCTTCTGGCCTCTTAGGGCGTTACATGCATGCACTTACATGTAGGCACAAAACACTCATACACATAAAATAAAAATAATGAATAATTTTTTTTAAGTAAAGAAGAGGAGAAAGAGCAGGAGCAGGAGGAGAGGACCATTATAAGACCCCAAAGACGCTGAAGACAGATTTCCTATCTGGGGCTCTCGAAAGTTAGCGACCTGACCACTGGCTTTGCAATTGGACTGTGAAACAACCCACAGTCAGTTCCCGTGCAGACAGCCCTGCTCCCAACCAGCGATGCAAGGTTTATCTAGTAATGGCAGTCAGGAAAAATAAACTCACCTGGGGGCGGGGGGGGGAGATGAAGAGTGTAGACAGACTGTGCCCTCTCCCCACATCGCACTGCACATTTGGCCCGGGTGAGCCTTTGCACCTCTATAATTGACCTTGACATGACCCTGAACAACCTGGCTGGTGAGCCAGTCAGTAAACACTCCAACTACCCTTGACACAGTTTCAGAACCCAGAGCCTTCAACCTTATGCCCAAATCCCAGGCCAGAAGGACCGCAAAGTCCCCATGGAATGATGCTTAAATGTATGTCGGCCGATGAAATCACTCATTTTCAGCCAGGTGTGGTGGTGCACACCTTTAGTCCCAGCACTCAGGAGGCAAAGGCAGGTGGATCTCTGTGACATCAAGGCCAGCCTGGTCTACAAGGTGAGTCCTAGGCCAGCCTGGGCTGCAGGGAGACCCTGTCTCAAAAAGACAAAAAAAAACAAAAAATCACCCATTTTCCTGTTCAAGTAGGATGTTGCCCCAGCTCAGGCAGCCAGAGGACTTCCCTGGCCAGAGGCCAGATGGAGAGAAACAGGTGCTGTCAGAGATTGGCAAGGGGGACGTTTCCTGCCCTGATCCCCAAAGCCCACCGTTTTTCGTTCCATCAGTTCCCACACCCGCTAGCTGTGCACAAGCCCAGGCCCTGATCTGGCCGCACTGTATACTCTGGTTTCTGCCCAGCGTCTCTCCCACTGTCCCATGGGAAGCTGTGGATGTGGGAAGGCGATTCCCTGGTGGGGAGGTGAGAGCCAGTGAACAAGGATCATCTGATCTTACCTGGGGGGACAGTTTTTTAGATACTCCTCAGAAAGTCCCCAGCACAATTGAGTCCCAGTTGCCCACAGTGTGGACTAGCAACTCTAACAGAAGACTCAAAGCAGTGATCCTCCTGCCTCAGCCTCCTGAATACTGGCATTTTGGGCATGGGCCTCCTCAATTTTCATATTGACTTCATAGTAATATTTTCCCCAGCGAAAGGGGGAGAGAGATAGGGGTGTCAGCCCACAGAGAGTCCTGGGCTTTCTGGCCCTGGCAAAGGTCCTCCCAGCCTAGAGTCTTGGCCCTTACCTTTCTCTCCAGCCCTAAAGATCCTTCCAGGTTGGTGCCTCTATTCTGGGTGAGGCAGGTCCTGCAAAGTAACTTAGACTACCGTAAGAGACTGTGCCAGCTGCTCCAAAGAGAAAAGTGGGGCTGGAGAGATGTTCAGCACTGGTGGCTCTTGCAGAGGACCCAGATTCAATTCCCAGCACCCACATGGTAACTAACAACCATCCATAACTCCAGTTCCAGGGGATCTGATGCCCTCTTCGGACCTCTTCTAAAAATAGTAAAGAAAGGTGTCTGCAGTCAATACTGCCTGTGGTAGACATGCAGAGGGGAGCCTGTAGGACCAGTGCCACAGATCCTGCCTGAGGGACTGAGGGGCTCTGCAGCTCTGAGGAAGTCGCTAGAAGGTTCAGGATTCCTCCCTACTGGAGACTTGCTTGCTTTTCAGGAGGCAGACATGGTGTGGGCCTGTCCTTGGCCCACAGCTACCTGAGCACCCAGAACATAGGCTGGCCAGCACTGCCCTCCATTCTGGAGCCCAGAGAAGTCCCAGGAGGAGCTGTTATCTGATCACCTCCACCCTGTGGAAATGCTCTTGGGTACAGTTGCGGGCCCTTCCTATGACTGGCCTCCAGCAGGGCCCTTGGACTTGGTCTGAGCCTGGTCCCTCTCAACAGTCCCCCTATGGAAGGGTGGTGCCTGAGCCCCAAACAGTTTACTTGGCTTGGTCAGGGGGTGACTGACCCATTAAGAAGAGGAAATATCAGGCCGGGCGTGGTGGCACACACCTTTAATCCCAGCACTCAAGTTCAAGGCCAGCCTGGTCTACATAGTGAGTTCCAGGACAGCTGGGGCTACATAAAAAAAAAAAAAAAAAAAAAAAAAAAAAAAGAAGAGGAAATATTGTAAAGGAGATGTGGAAACAGGCACAGAGCTAGAACACACAGTAAGTCCAGAAGCAAGGTGAACAGGAGCATCCGACTCGGAGTTCATGTGTTTAAACAACCAAGATGCAGAAGGGGCCAGGCTGGCGGAGTGTCCCTGCACCACAGGCATTCCATGCACCACGTATTCTCATTTTAGGAAGGGGTGGGTGGCGGGAGACGGACGGAAAGACAGAGAGGAGGCTGAAGCATCTCTCATGACCCAATCTTGGAAGTGACCTGTGTGGCTCACTTCTGCAGACTCCACGGGCTCCACAGACCAGCTTGGTCCAGTGCTACAGGAGGACCAAGCCCCAGGAAGGACCACTTGCATGGTCACAGAGCTGACCACCAGGGCAAATCTGACATTGGTCCCCAAGGACACCCCGATGGGAAGCACAGAGGGGTCGTCTGGTACATCGTAAAGTAACTGCCATCGATTGAGATCAAGAGCTGATCGGAACTCTGAGCGAGATGAAGGTCAGGTGCATCGCAGGTGGGGAGGTTTCTCGACTGCTCCAGGATGAGGCGAGCACTGACACCCCAGCACCAGCACCTCCTTCATGATGTGAGTGGGTTGGGGAGATCGGGAAGGGAAGTGACTACTTCAATAGCAAAATTAATGAAGACTCTGTGCTAGTGAGCCCTTAGGTCCTGAACCTATAAGGTCCCCAGGGATCTAAAAGGAAGTCTTAAAGTTGCAAAGGGCCTCTGGGCATCTGAGCAGTTTACATCCACATTGAACCTCGGAGCCACCATACTGAATGACAGAGCAGAGAAGAATCTAGACAGGTGAGCACTGGGTGAGGCTGGCCTTGGTACCCAGGGCAAACACGGGCATTTCTTCCCTAACTAGGATGTTCACTGCATGAGCCGATAGTTGATGGGTAGATGGATGAAATGAAGCTCCAGATGGATAGATGATGTGTGGATGGATGGATCAATTGATGAATAGATGGATGGATGGA
>NW_008344211.1:1875288-1895288 GCF_000622305.1 Nannospalax galili | reverse complement strand
CTGGCCCCAGCAGACCCAGCACCTAACAGCCAAACACATACTCATTAAAGCTGCCCCAAAATGAACCATACCACCGTTTTGTTCCATGAATAAGGTACTACACTGAAATGGTTCGCAGAGCTTTGACGCCAGTTAAGAGCACTCGTGCTACTGGTCAGCTGCACAGTGGGCCTGGCACATCCTCAAGGACAGAGCCGCCTCCCTATAAAACATATCCTCAGGGTCAGCTGAGTGGGTTCCATCTAGGGTCTCCTCCCTCACCGTCCCAGTCCCAGGATAGTGACCCACACCAGGGGCAGACCGCCACCACCCTGTTCATTTCAGTTTAGCAAACACTTCCCAGGTGCCATCTACCAGGTGCTGTTTCAAGGCCTGTCGACCATCCATTCATTTCCTTGCCAGTCACAGATAAGGAAACTGAGGCACACAGCTGGAGCACACAGTAAACAGTGAAGTCGGGATTAAAACACCACTCTCATCATGTCTGTGAATGACCAGGGGACGGGGGGAGCTGAAACCGGCAAAGATCCACTGTACCACGGGCCACATCATCTAACAATCACACCTCATCTTAAAACTGAAGACCTAACGCAGGGACACGGTGCGCCCATGGTTTGAATCTAGGGTTTTCAGCACATGGAACCATATGCCACCCAGCCTGCCCCACGGGGCAGATCCAGAGCCATGATGTTCCCCATGCCAGCCATCAGCCACTAAGGCCAGTACCACACATTGGAATAGTTTACACAAGTTGAGTTTATTGTTAAAATTAACTTTACTTGTTCCAGGCTGGCAAGACAGATCAGCGGGTCAAAGTGCCTGTCTCCAAGCCTGATGACCTGAGTTCCATCCCCAAGACTACATGGAAGACAGAACCAACTGCTATAAACTGTCCTCTGGCCTCCACAGGCATGCTGTGGCATGTACACACCTGAACACACACACGCACACACACACACACACACAAGTATTTTTTAAATCTTTTTTAAAGCTTCACTTCTTCCTTTTTACTTAATGTGTCCCCTGGAGAATTTTAAACTCTGATTATGGTTCACACTGTAGCACCCCAGGATGGAGCACTAGTGGGGGCTTGCTCCCCAAGGCTTGAGCAACATGGCGTCCATCTTCCTTGACGGCTTGCCCTCAGTTGTCACCATCCATGAGCCAGGGATCTTGAGAGAGGTCTCTGGAAAGCTGGTCTCAAGTTACCTTGGGCCTCCACAGCTACTCCTCTATCCAGGGGTCCCTGGAGCTTATGTAGCAAGAGCTGGACCCAGAAACCTCCAGCAATAGACGTGCTAAGATACAGTGGGCAGCACTGCAAGGAAGAGGTGGGGTCGGGGTGGACACACAATGAGTCCAGCACTTGGAAGATTGGAGGCCAACCTGGGCTACATATTGAGACCCAATCTTGAAAATAAAGAGACGGACAAAGAGAAGGGAGGGGAGGGGAGGCCGATCCTAGAGCAGATTGTGGACCCAGGGGACCCCAAGTGGCCCTAAGCCAAGCTAGGCCTGAACATAGGATAACCTCAACTCTGGGGCCTGAAACCCCTATTCTTCAGATCCTGTGAAATATTAGATCGCATCCATGATCACGAGGGACACTGAGCCATCAGCAGAGGCTGGTGCCAGGCTGACTCCCCAGAACCCACCAGACAGCCACAGTAGCTGAAGAATGGAACCAAAAGCCTCCAGGACCTCCTGGCATAGCACAGGGTGATGTCTAGGACGCCTCCATGCAAAGCTGTCCCCACGGTCTATCAAACCTCTAGACTCACGGTGAAAAACATGGAACTAAACTTTTAAAATCTTTTATTTTTGTTTTATGTGTAGGACTGTATTGTCTGCATGTAGGTAGGTGCCTCTGTGTTGTGAAATGCCCAAAGAGCTCAGAAGAGGGCACTAGATCCCCTGGAACAGGAATTACTGATGGTCCTTAGCTGCCATACGGATGCTGGGAATCGAACCCAGGTCCTCTGCAAGAGCAGCCAGTGCTCTTAACTGCTGAGCCGTCTCCCCAGCCCTGGAACTGGACTTTTAAACCTTTCAAAGCATCTTTGCCCTTTTTCAAGATGACAAATTCACAAGCCTGACTGTGTGTAAAATGTTTTTTAGGTACAATAGTGGCACAAATATTATGGGAGTAACCAACCACTTTCTGCTTAGATTTAAAAACCACATAACTCATGTCTGGTATCATTAAGTGGGCCAAAACCCCGTGGCTGGCTGGGTCCCAGGCCCTAGGGGAGGGCCTAGTACTGTTACTCTGCTGAATGGACACAGTAATAACCCCCAGTAATAATCCCCAGCCCCCAGTAATAATCCCCCAGTAATAATCCCCCAAATTCCCATCTTTACACCCACTGATTAGTGCTCCTCTCAAGCCTCATCGAGAAGCTTCTTTGAGCAGTAGATGGTAATTAATACAGTCAACCTGCAGAAAATAAGAGACTGGGGAGTGCTCAGCTTTAAGTGGGACATCTGTTACATGGTCTTCACAAGGCTCAGGGATCATCAAGGAAGAGGGAGCAGAAAGACTCTAAGAGCCAGAGAGAGTAGATGTCTGCAGTGAAACCGTATTTGCCAGACGTGACAGTGCCATCGCACACATGGACTCACAGTGGCAGCTGTGCCGCGTGTCCCAGGTCCTCACCAGATCAAGCCAGCCAAAATCCCAGCATGGATAGGGTAGGGCTCATCAAATCCCAGCTCTAAACTGAGGCGCTGTTGGTACTGATGACTGCCAGGGAGGGAGAGTCGTTTTCTTCAGGGATGCGGCACCCCGGAGGCTACCCACGCTCCTGTAGGGGGGTGTACCACGCACACATGGGCAGCACTAAGTAGACTCAGTGCTGCATAAAAAAGGTACCATAAAGTTGAGAGGGCCAGGTGTGGTGGTGCACACCTTTAATCCCAGCTCTCGGGAGGCAGAGGCAGGCGGATCTCTGTGAGTTCGAGGCCAGCCTGGTCTACATGGTGAGTTCCAGGACAGCTGGGGCTACAGGGAGACCCTGTCTCAAAAAGACAAAAAAAAAAAAAAAAAACTTTTCTGGAAGGAAGGTGTCAGGGTCGTGAGGCCCAGAAGAGGGAGCAGGCACTGGGGACAGGGGAGGGGTCACTGGGGGACAAGAAGGACAGGCATTATGTGCAGAGAGGAGGAGGGAGGGAGGACGCAGGGGACAGAGCAGAGACTGGCGGGGGTTGGCGGAGGCTGAGGCCCCCACTCAGGCAAGAGACTAGCTTCACGACACCTCGTGGATAACCCTGCTGGGCCCTGGCGAGGCGCCCCAAGCCTGAGCCCCTCAAAGCCCACACCGCAGGCACCTCAGCCCCACACTGGGCCGGAGGGCTGAGGCTGTGTCTGCTGGGGCCGTGTTTCCTCCTTCCACGTGGGTCATCGGGAAAGAACGTGCTTGGCTGGTGCTGACGCTCGGGAATGCCAGGCTTGGCCGCCTCTGGAATTCTAGCACCTTCCATGGCTCCTGGATCAGCCTGAGGTTTGTTGTTTCAACATGAAAATGGGATCTTCAAACGGGCTTTCCCTCTTCCCCAAAGCAAAACCAGGAAGCTTCTCATCGCCCCGGGGAGGGGGGCACTCAGGACCCCCCCAACCAATGGGGACCCCACCAGAGAGAAGAGCGGGTACCCAAAACCGACCCAGCACCCAGCACGGTGAGTCGCTGGGCAGCAAAGAAATCTCCAGGCCGCTCACACAGCTAAAGCCCAGCTAGGCCTGAGGCAGACATCATTAAGTGATTGAAGAGCTTCTAGCTCTGCCTGAACCAGCCCCACAGCTGACTCTACTTAAGCTCACATGTGACTCCTTTGGGAAGGGCTGTGGAAAGTCTCCTCAGGGTGAAGAGGTGGGCAGAAGGTCCTGGAAGCAGCCTGGACGGGGAGGGGGGCTGCGGTGGAGTCTCACAGCTGCCGGTGACTGGCTATGTGGCTGTGGTGGGGCACTGCCCTCTCTGGGCCCAGAATCCTCTTTTGTGAACTGGTGTCCCCAAGGCCCCTTTCAGTCCCCAGTGTCAGGTCATGGGTAACCAGAGAGCTCTGAGGAGGGGGACCAACAGAAACTTTGCCTGCAAAGTTGGGGCCACACTGAGTGAACAGACAGTGCCTCTGACCTGCTGGGGCAGCCCTGGCCTGGTCACTGGAGCGCTCACCTGCTGCAGCCCTGGCAGTAAGGCAGACTGTGGGGTTGTCTGGGGGCAGACCATGAGCCCAGGAGGCCAGACAGGAGGCTGTGGTAGGGCATTGGGCAAGGCAGGAGGAGGCAGGCTGCAAGGATTCCCACCAGACCCTGCTCTGATCCTTCACCTACCAACTGACCCCTGAGGGCCCCACAGGAGCCCACTCCCGGACACCCAGACACCTGTATTGACAAGAGTGCGTGTCTTCTTCACTGCAGAATTCATTCATTCACAGGAGCAGCCACTGGATGCTACTGTGTAGAAACTCTGCTGAGGGGGGCCGCGGTCCTGGCCTGGTGACCTTGTCCTGTAGGTAAACAGCAGACCAGGTCATCAAGGCCACACCATAGCCATGACCCAGACACTATAGACCCTGTGTCAGGACCATGTAGACCAGGAGCCCTGCAGTGTGGCCCCAGGTCATTGTCCTGTCCCCCCAACCCCATCCCCCGAGTCCGTCCCCTGTATCACGTCCTGTCCCATCCCGTCCCGTCCCCGTCCCCCAGGATATTGCAGCCAGATGCTCTGCATCTGGGCACTGGCGTGTTTCTGACAGGATCTTCTGGAGCCTGGATCCTATGCAGTAACGTTTGGGGGTTGGAAGCAGGAAGCCACTTGATAGCTGTCAGTCCCAGGACTCAGATTCCAACTCTAAACAAGCCCGGAGCCTCCCCTTCCCCATTGTCCTTGTTTTTGGCTTTTTATTTTTGTGAGTGTTCTGCCTGCATGTATGAAAGTGCACCTGTGCATGCAATGCCTGTGGAGGCCAGAAGAGGGCATTGGATTCCCCTAAAATTGGTGCTGTGAGGACACCAGTCCATCCAGCGTATTCACAAAAGAGGATTCTGGGCCCAGAGAGGGCAGTGCCCTATCACAGCCACATAGCCAGCCATCGGCAGCTGTGAGACTCCACCGCAGCCCCCCTTCCCATCCAGGCTGCTTCCAGGACCTTCTCCCCACCTCTCCACCCTGAGGAGACTTTCCACAATGCTTCCCAGTGGAGTTTCAGATGGGTGTTAGCTGCCACATGGGTGCTGGGAATTGAACCAGGATCCTTTGCAAGAGTCATCTCTCCAATTCACCCCTTTTTTGTTTTTTGTTTTTTTTAAGACAGGGTCTCCCTGTAGCTCCAGCTGGCCTGGAACTCACCATGTAGACTAGGCTGGCCTTGAACTCACAGAGATCCACCTGCCTCTGCCTCCTGAGTGCTGGGATTAAAGGCGTGTGCCACCATGGCGGCATGTTGCCCCATTCTTAATGGAGACATGAAATGGCTTCTGCCAATATTGACCTGAGAAGCCAGCAGGGGAGGTGGCCAATAATCAGCATCCGACAGCCCGTCCTTGGCTGTCCAGCCCCGGCGATGAAGCCCAGTGCTGAGCGGTGGGTGTTGCTGCCCAAGAGGACACTGAATTTCCCTGCCTTCTCACCAGGAGCAGCCAAGGGCTGGGGCTCAGAACCTCCTGGAAGATTCATGTGCATGAACATAAGTTACAGTTCAGAACTGTAAATAAGGGTGTCTCAGAGGAAGTGTGGCTAGCAGGGTGATCCACGCCTCCCGGCCCCGCCCCAAAAGCTGAGTGTGTGGTGACTCTGAAACCCCTGGGGAGGTGACTGTCCCACAAGCTTCAAGAGAAGGCGTGGGCAACCTGTTGAGTTCTGTAAAAAGCTGGCACCTCCTCTGTGAGGAGCCTGGTGCTGTGTTGCTAATGCTTAGAGTGGTGGCTCTGTGCTCCTCACATTGGGAACTAGATGCTGTCTATTTGTGCAGCCATCTGTGCTTTTTGCGTGGCATCTGGAGTTTGCACGAGCCCAAGGGCCTCAGACTCAGCAGTACTTGACGGCTCCTCTGTCTGCAGATGGCATCACTCCCAGCTCTGGACTGGAGCCCTTTGTTGCCTACGAGCACAAAAGCAGCCGCTGACCTTAGTGCTCTGCTGTTTGAGGGCAGAAGTAGCCCAGTTGCAGAGTGGAGCGCCAGCCAGATGGGGGGGGGCATCTGGCCACCCGCCGGGCAGAAAGGCAGGTCCCCTGACACCCACAGTACCAGTTGGTCAGCTCTGTGGGGTCCACAGATCTGGCAGAGTGTGGAACGTTGGGACCCAGGGTTGAAAAGTCAGAACAGAACGGTCTCCCATCTGGGAAGGAGACCTCAAGGGGAGAGGGTGGTAGGATCTTCTTGCAAGGTCCTCAGAGGGGGCTGGGGAGATGGCTCAGGGGTACTTGCATGAGGATCTGAGTTCAGATCCTCAGTACCTGTGTAAAAAGTCAGGTGCAGCACTGCTCATTTGTAAACCCAGCACTGGAGGGCAGATCCCAAGGGATCACTGACAGCCAGTTTAGCTAAATCAGTGAGCTCCAGGTTCAATGAGCCATGAATAGCCAGGCGTGGTGGCACACACCTTTAATCCCAGCACTCAGGAAGCAGAAGCAGGTGGATCTCTGTGAGTTTGAGACCAGCCTGGTCTGCCCTGTCTCAGGGCTGGAGAGATGGCTTAGCAGTTAAGAACACTGACTGCTCTTCCATGGACCCGGGTTCGATTCCCAGCACCCACGTGGCAGCTACGAACCGTCCTTAATTCCAGTTCCAGGGAAATCTGAAGCCCTCTTCTGACCTCCATGGCACAGCACGACACGGGTACACTCACATACATGCAGGTGATACACTCAATACACATAAAATAAAAATAATAAAAAAAAGTGTTAAAAAAAGAAAGACCTGTCTCAAAAAAAAATTACTTCTGGGTTTGGTGATACACACCTTTAATCCCAGCACCCAAGAGGCAGAGACAGGTGAATCTCATGTAGGACCATAGCTACCCTTATCTACATAGGGAGTTCCAGGCCAGCTGGGGCTACAGCAAGACCTTGTCTCAAAAAAACAATAATAATAGCAATATTGGCAATTAAGGGGCTGGAGAGATGGCTCAGTGGTTAAAAGCACTGACTACTTCCAGAGGACCTGGGTTTGGTTCCCAGCAATCACAAGGCATCTAACAATCGTCTGTAACTCCAGTCCCAGGGAATCCAGTGCCTTTTTCTGGCCTCCACAGGTTTGCACATGCATGGTGCAGTGCACTTACATACATGTAGGCAAAACACTCATGCACATAAAACAAATTTAAAAAATTAACTAAATAAGGTGGAGTGATGGAGGAATGTCAACCTCTGGCCTCCACGTGCACATGCACATAGGTGCGTACACACACACACACACACACACACACACACACACACACGATCCTCCCGTTCTAGGAGCCCAGCTCACACCATCAGCTCCACAGATCCCTGCTCCCCGAGAAGTTCGGTTCTGGTCTTTCCTCTCCCTGGAACACCCCCTCTCCCCCACCTCCTCCCATGCTCCCCTTTTAGGTGTCCCCAGGACTAGCAGGCCCCTGGACAGCATCTGTTCGACTCCCCATCTTCATCAAGAAGGGCCTCGTTTCCAAAGAGAAGCACCTGGAAGGGGCTGCTGTCCTAAAGGGACCAGGGACAGATAACACGTCACAGGAGGCAGGGCAGGCTGCCAGCTGCCAGTGCACAAATGCCCAGCGATGTCATGGTTGTTTGTACATCTCAATAACCGTCACAATGCAGATGCCAGGCTGCTGGCAGGGCCCTGAGGATAGAGGCCCCAGGGTGTGTTAGCAGGTGCATGGGAGGGTTGGTGGGAGGCACAAGGGTGGGTGGGGAGGGAGGTGTTGCTTTGGTTTCCAGGACTTGAGTCCCAGGCATTCATGAGCCTCCTTCCTCAAACCTCCTCCCGTCACACCCACCCCACAAAGACTTTCACAGTGCCCTCTTGTGGCACCTAATGCCTGCAGGAGAGTGCCTGCAGCAGAGGACACCTACAGTCCTCAGCCTATGGGCCAACCTGTGACATCATCACTGCATTAACCAGGATTATGGCACAGCCTGAGTCTTGAACCCAGGATCACATCAAGACAGCTTTAGTTTGACAGGGCCAAATACTCTGAGATACCTGGAGTAAAGCTACAACCACCATTCAGCCAAGACTGTTCCCCAGCAGGATTTCTACTTCCAATGTACATAAGTCAAATGGGGCACGTCCACGCCATGGGATATTACTTAGCCACGAAAAGGACTGATGCTATGATACAACCTACAGTGTGGATGGTCTGTGGAAGCATTTTGCTACGTGAAAAAGCCAGAGACGGGAAGCAGGTCATGTATTCATGGAAGCAGACAGAAGGGACAACCACTTAATGGGTTTGGGGCTTTTTAAATTATGTGTCTATGTGTCTGTGTGGGTATGTGCACATGTGTGCAATACCCATGGAGGACAGAGGTGTCAGATCCCCTGGAGCTGGGGTTATGGATGGTTGTTAGCGGCTCAAATTTTTGAATTTGCATGTTGTAAGCCACCACCCTAAAGCATACGACCTAGTGGTTTTAATGTTTACAGTGCGGTGCAGTGGTCACCACTGTAATTCTAGGACATTTTCATCATATAAAGAGACCCCAGAGGGCTGGAGAGATGCTCAGTGGTTCAGAGCACTGGCTGCTCTTGCAGAGGACTTGGGTTTGGTTCCCAGCACCCACAGGGCAGCTAACAACCTTCCATAACTTCAATTCCAAGGGATCCAGCATCCTCTTCTGACCTCCTGAGGTACTGAATGGCATGTGTGTGCTCACATACATGCAGGCAAAATAAATAAGAGGCTGGAAAGATGGCTCAGTAGTTTAAAGCACTTGCTCTTCCAGAGGACCAGAGTTCAGTTCCCACCACCCACTTTGAACATCTCACAACTGACCGTAATTCCAGCTCCAGGGGATCTGACACCCTCTTCTGGTCTCTGCAGTCACCTGTGCACACAGGCATACACACACAGGCATACACACACAGGCATACACACAGGCATACACACACAGGCAATATACACACAGGCATACACACACAGGCATACACACACAGGCATACACGCACAGGCAACAGTATACACACAGGCAATATACACACAGGCATACACACACAGGCATACACACACAGGCATACACACACAGGCAGTATACACACAGGCATATACACACAGGCATACACACACAGGCATACACACACAGGCAGTATACACACAGGCAATACACATGAATAAATTTTTTTTTAATTTTTTAAAAACATAAATACAAAAACGTCAATTCATATACAATTTTAGATGCTAGCTACTCTTCAGCACTAAAAGATTGATCCCCGGAAGCGTGCACCAAGACTGCTTCAGGCCTCGTGCCCAACGGAAGGAGAGTGGCAGGAATCCCCCCCCCCCGTGACTCCTCACTAAAGGAGAACCCCACATCATCCTTAGAAACTGGCTGGGTTAGAGTTTCACAAATAACATTTATTGGCTGAATCCATAACAGAATCGGCTGACAGTCACCAGCCCTGCTGCAACTAAAATCATGATATGGCTCCTCGTTCAGATTGGATCTTGGGTGGGGTCTTATGTATGGAAACAGTGGGTGTCACAGAGCCTTCTGACCTGGGGGCTCTCATCGAAGACCATGATTGTAATGGACATCTTCGCTGAGGTCCTTGCCAGGGACTGAGGGTTCCACCTCAGCCCCAGAACAGCTGGCTAGAAAGGGAAGAGAAAGGCAGGTGCTGGGCCGTCCCCGGGCCGGGCGCTCGCTGGCCTTGCAGTGGGTTTGCTGGGAGCCTCCACAGCGTGGATGGTGCAGATGTCTGCTCATCCACTGGGTTCCCTCTGCACTCAGGGGTTGGAGACGTGGACCAGTGTTGGTTTCCCTTCCCAGCCATGGAACCCAGTGGGCCTTTGCCCCTCAGCACCTACTGTCTCCCTCGGGAAAGAAACCTCCAGCTCTGCAGAGCTGCGAGGGGACGGGTGAAATGAGGTCTGTGCAGGGCCACAGGGGATGAGCGTGATGTCACATCTGCTCCTGGGAGGGCTCTGGGCTGGCCTCCTGGCCCTGTGACAGTCTGCCCGGCCCGGGGGCAGCCGTGGCTTCTGCTGAGATAAGCCAGTGGGGGGGGGGCTCATGGGGCTCCCTCCATCCCAGCTGGACAAGGTTGCTCACCCTTCCCACCAGCTGACTGGGCCAGCACCTCTGCCCCAGAGCCAGGCTATGATGCCAGTGGGTACCTCCTACAAGAGCCTGACAAGTCCCACCATCCACCATGGGATTCACAGGCTCAAGGGTCTTTCTCATTAGGATGTAGACAATAGGGGGTACATGGCAGGGACTTGAGGTTCCAGGATTTGGGGTGGGCATTACTATGCTGTGCTTCAAGGTCAAAACGCCCAAAGTGAGCTACAGACCCAGGTCCACTGATGTCCCACTCCCCACTCGCTCACCGAATGGCCATGATGACCCTCAGGATGGCATTAAGCAGGCTCAGGAGGTTGAAGCTGATGGGGAGGACCGGGTCCGGGTGGTCAGCCTGTAGCTCATCCTCCTGAGGGGTCAGCAGCTCATCCTGATGAAGGGCCTGGAGCCGCTGCCACTTGAAGAGGAGATGTTCCTCTCCACAGATCTGCCAGCACCCGTGCCAGCCGTGTGAGCCCAGGGTGCATTCTAGGGGCAAGAGGGGATATGAGGGCAGGATGCGGCACCAGCCAGAGCCCCAGGTGCTGAAGATTGTGGGACTGTGTGGTGCTGGCCCCACCCAGCCAAGAGGAAGAAGGTGCTGCTGATGCTGTCGGGGGGGGGGTGCCACCTCACTGCATGGTTTCTGAGTATCTTTCAGAGCGGTCATCTGGGGTTTGTAGCCTTTTTTTAAGGGAAGGGCCTGTGAAGAAGAAACCTGATGGAATAACTGAGCACAAAACCCAGGCTTATTTCCGTCAGTCGCAGAAGCCAAGTGCCATTTAAAGCTGTCTCGATCAGGGCTGGGGAGCTCAGCGGTTAGAGCACTGGCTGCTCTTGCAGAGGACCTGGGTTCAGTTCTCAGCACTCACATGGTGGCTAAAAGCTGGCTGTAACTCCAGTTCCAGGGGATCTGATACTCTCTTCTGACCTCCATGGACATTGCACAATATGGGTGCACCTACCTACATGCAGGCAATACACTCATACACAGAAAATAGATTTAAAATAATAAATAAAATATGAAATAAATAAATTTTTTAAAAGATGTTGGACTAGAAAGATGGCTCAGCAGTTAAGAGCACTGGCTGCTCTTGCAGAGGACCCAGGTTCGATTTCCAGCACTCACATGGTGGCTAACAACCATCTATAACTCCAGTTCCAGGGGATCCAACACTCCTTTCTGACCTCCACAGGCATTTCACAACACAGATGCACTTACATACATGCAGGCAAAACATTCACACACGTAAAAAATAATAAAATCTTTCTTTAAATAAAGATGCCCTTCTTGACAGCAGACCCATTGACAAAGTTTCATGAAATTACAATTTCTAAAGCCTTCTCACTGCCTGGTGATGGTGTCACACACGTCCTCCTCAGCTCATGATGATGCTCCCTGTGGACAAACCTACTTGTTGACAGTCCACATAGCCCTGGGGAAGGCAGCACACCGAGCTCAGCTCAGGACACCCGCTTCAGAATGATAAACACCGCCCCCCGTATACTGTGCCAGACTCTACCATGACTGTTGAGGGAAGGTTCTGGGGCTGGGAGGCTGGCTCAGTGGAACGGCATGGCCTCTCGTACACAAGGCCCTGGGGTTTCCATCCCCAGCACCACAAAAATAAATAATGCCAGATGTGGTGCACACCTTGAAATTCCAGCACTCCGGAGTCTGCAGCAGAATGATCATGAGTTCAAGGCCAGCCTGGTCCACAGTGTCTAAAAAATTAATGTTTTCTATAAAACAGTCCACCTTGCTCTCTGGAATACATTAGCTGGCCAGTCTAGGTGAATCAATGAGCTCAGGGTTCAGCGGGAGACCCTGCCTCGAAAAATAAGGTGGAAAGTGATTGCGGAAGGCACCTGGTGTTGACCTCTGGTCTCCAAATACACATGCATACATGTGCAACCACATATACACGCACACACCCACACACCCACGTACACACACATACAAACGCAATCCACCAGCAGCCCCTAATGCTCTGCTTACTGCATCACTCAAGGGCACCCCTCTCTTGTGCTTGATTCTGTCTCTCATTTTGTTCATCTGGCCCTGAAAGAGGTCAGCCGCACCCTAGACTGTCACAGGGTCGCCCCTAGGTGTGCCTGGCAGGTTGGATCTGTGTCAGTCTTCTCCATCAGGTCAAACAATGACTAACCACGGGAGCCCGACACCAAAACACAGGCTGTGCCCAAGAACATCACAAGAAAAGGCTGACAACAGCCGCGTCACATGTGGAGCCCTCCACGTTTAGGCCTCCTGGAACCCCTTTAGTATTTTCCAGACATGCTGTGGTCAACATGGGATCCCTTGGTATATTTTTTATTTTTCATACTATCAATAGAAAATATATACCCTGGGGCTGGAGAGGTGCTCAGTGGTTCAGAGCACTGGCTGCTCTTGCAGAGGACCCAGGTTCGATTCCCAGCACCCACTCCAGTTCCAGGGGCCCTGACACCCTCTCTGTCCTCCATAGGCAGTGCATGGCATGGGTGCACTTACACACATGCAGGCAATACACTCACACATAAAATAAAAACAATAAAATTAAAAAAAAAAAAAGAAACTTGATACTTCCAAACTGTGCCCACAGGGCCTTGGAGAATCTGAGCTCCTCAAAACAGAGTTGCTGTTATGACTGGGGAATGGGGACTCGTTTTTGCACCTTAAGAACAGGTTGGTTAGTGGCTCTCCACTCTTTAACTGGGGAAGCTGCACTAAAGTAATTTGCTTTTCCCAGAACGCCACCCGCCACAGATCCTGTCATGGATGGCTCACTGGAAAGCCAGCACAGGGCACCACGGAAGGACATGACGTCAGCCCAGAGCTTAGGTGTCAGCCCTCCCCAGGGAACCACCTTCAAGGCCAAGTCCAGGCCACTGGCTTCAGAGACCAGAAGTGACATGGGGGAGGAGATGCCTGCATCCTAGAGTCCTGAGTCACAGAGATCTGTCTGCAGGCCATGCCACCAATGTGTGAGGGCTATCAGGAACATGTGAGCACACGCTGGGCAGACGTGCTAGCACACTAATACAGGAATGTACACATGCTAAGTGATACGTGTGAGTGTATGAATACACTGTGCAGGTGTGGTTATGGATGGACACTGAGCATGCATATGTGTGAGGATATAATGTGATACATTGAGGAAGTACCCTGTCATACACTGTCAGAAGCAAACGTGTGCACCCACACCGTGCCATGGGTCACCGAGGTTTACAGCTTACACAATACCCCAGCTCGTCACCGCTGAGCGACCAGTACTCTACCTGGGGACCTGCCTGGGTCACTATGAAAAGACAGAGAGGCTGGTGAAGCCTGGAAAGGGTGGGACACAGCTGTGTCCTTTTAAAAATAATTTGGGGGTTGGGGTTTAAGGCGAGGTCTCACTATGTAGCACAGCTGACCGGGAACTTGCAATATAGACCATGCTGTCCTCTAACTCACAAAGATCCGCCTGCCTCTGACTCCTGAGTGCTGGAATTAAAGGCTATTTTCATTTTATATGTATGAATGTGTTGCCTGCATGTTTGTAAGTGCACCACACTGAAGCAACACCCTTGGAGGCCAGAAAAGGACATCAGATTCCCATGGAGCTGGAGTTAATGATGGTTTTGAGCCCACCATGTGGGTGCTGGGAACCAAACCTGGATCCTCTGCAAGAGCAGCCAGTGCGCCCAACCACTGAGCCATCTCTCCACACCCACAGATGTATGTTTTGCTTGCTGATTGTGGTCAAGAGAAGCTGCCCCACCCCCAACTTCCCAGGGCAGGACGAGGTGAGAGGCGCACGTGCATGTGGAGTTACCGTTCGTGTCTTTAACATTCTCCTGCGTCTTCTCCGCCTGAAAGATGAGAAAATGGGCCAGTGTGTCGTCTAGTGACCCACAGTGGGGGAGAGAGGTGATCAGGACTTTTGAACTCAGGGCAGGGCCCTGTGCTCCCAGCACAAGCAGTTTCCTTCCTCAGGCCCAAGGTCTTCCTGCTGGGGACAGACAGCTTGCTACTGTCCCCACAAGATGGGGAAGAAAGAAGACCTCTACTGCAAATGCTTGGAAGGCCCTCTAGGCTGGAGGATGGCAGGACATGGTCGATCCAAGCAGCCTGGCCTGGAACTACAGGGTACAGACCGAGTCAGAGCAAGGTCAGGAAACATGAACCATGGTCCCTCCAAGGCAGCACTGCCCCAGCCACCTCTGCAGGAGTCTGGGTAGGTATGAACAGGGTTGGGCACCGGCCATGTAGGAAGAGGAAGGAGGAGACAGAGAGGAGAAGGGGTGAGGGGAGGAAAAGACGCAGTGGCCTGCGTGCCAGATGATCCTGTCCTCAGAGAGCAAGGTCTGAGCTTCTCAGCATCCTCCAGGAGTCCCGGCCTTCTGCTCTCAGCCGCCCGCGCCACGACTATCAGGGATGTGGGAAAGGAGGTGGTCCCCTTGGGCTCCTCCCCTTGAGCCCCTCACTCAGCCCTGTCTCATGAGCCTCCTTACCTTCTTCTGTGACCTCAGCCCCCGAGGCACCCAGTAGGGCATCACGGCCTGATCCCTGGGCATCGGAAGGCGGCCCCCAAAGCTGTGGCAGGGGCAGCTACAAGACCTGATGGTTCTGGGAACGTAATACCGCATCATCCTTGAGACCTATCAGTGGAAGGGAAGGGAAGGAAAGTTCAAGAGGGAGAGGAGTCTAGGGATGTGGCTCAGCTGGTAAGATGCCTGCCTAGCATGCACAAGGCCCTGGGTTCCATCTCCAGTGGTGCATTAAACTAGGCAAAGGGGCCGGCAAGATGGCTCAGTGGGTAAGGATACATGCCGCCAAGCCCAAAGACCTGAGTTCGAGTCCTGGGATTCACATGGTAGAAGGAGAGAAGTGATTTCTGTAAGTTGTCCTCTGACTTCCACAGGAGCCTTGGTACACGCACACACACACATACACACACACACACACACATGCACGCACACACACACATACACACACATACATACACATACACACACGCGCGCACGCGCACACACACACACATACACATGCACGCACACACACACATACACACACATACATACACGCACACACACACGCACGCACATGCACGCACGCACACACACACATACATACACACATGCACGCGCACACACGCACACACGTGCACGCACGCACGCGCACACACACACATACACACATGCACGCACACACACACATACATACACATACACACACGCACACACACACATAATAAATATATATAGATAACGAAATATAAATAAACAAATGCTTTTAAGAAATTTAAAAGCAGCAAGGTATTGCAGGCTGTAACCCTAGCACTCGGGAGGTGGAGGCAGGAAGGTCGAAAGTTCAAGGTCAGGCTGCAGAGATGACTGAGTACTTGAGAGACTGGCTGGCTGGAGAGACGGTGCAGTGGTTAAGAGCACTGGCTTCTCTTGCAGAGGACCCAGGTTTGAGTCCCAGCACTCACATGGCGGCTACAAACCGTCCTTAACTCCAGTTCCAGAGGAATCCGAAGCCCTCTTCTGACCTCTGTGGCATTGCACGACACGGGTGCACTCACACACATGCAGGCAATACACTCACACACATAAAATAAAAATAATAAATAAAATATTTTTTTAAAAAAAGAGCACTGGCTGCTCTTGCAGGGGACCCAAGTTCAGTTCCCAGCACCCACATGGAGGTAAACGATCATCCATAACTCAGTCTCAGGGGCTCTGACGTCCCCCTCCAGCCTTCACGGGCATCGTATGTAGAAGTGTACTAGCATGTAGGCAAAACACTCATAAAATAAATTTTT
Organism: Nannospalax galili; assembly: GCF_000622305.1. Classification (NCBI taxonomy): domain Eukaryota; kingdom Metazoa; phylum Chordata; class Mammalia; order Rodentia; family Spalacidae; genus Nannospalax; species Nannospalax galili. Next base: position 1,879,222 of record NW_008344211.1, on the reverse strand, counting down.
TTTAAGTTGAAGGTCAGGCTAGAGAAATGGCTCCACAGTTAAAAGCACTGGCTGCTCTTGCAGAAGACCCGGGTTTGAATCCCAGCACTCACATGGTGGCTAACATCTGTCTCTAACTCCAGTTCCAGGGGATCTGACGCTGTCCCCTGTAGGCACTTCACAACACGGGTGCATTTACATACATGCACACAGAACACTCATACACATTAAAGAAAAATAAATAAATACGTTCAAGGCCATTCCAGCTACACAGTTCAAGGCCAACTTGGATTAGGGACACTGTCTCAGAAAAGAAATCCTTTTAGCTTGAGTTCTAAGAGATCTATTAACAGTTCTTGCTATTCGTGTTCCATTGATGGAGACGTAAAGATACACATTTTGTTAAAGGGAGAGGGGCTGGGCCTGAAGTAAGCCCAGCTTACCCTCCTTCCTCTCCTCCCCTAGGCTCACCCAGCCTCTCACTGAGGAGCGTGGTCTCCCCTGTGACACCCCAGAGGTAGACAACTCAGGACCTCAGGGTCCACCAGCCTCCATCACGTACAGGGACATCCGAGCGATGAGAAGGCGGAGCTCGCAGCCAGGGCAGAACCAGCTGTCGGCCATGGCTCAGCCACCAAGCGCTCAGCACATGGGAGGCCCTGGCTTATATCCCCAGAACCAAAAGGTAAAGAAAGAGCTGTGGGTCTAGAGGCGGCCCCACCTCAGTGTGCTGCCTATGACGAGGCTCTGCATCCTAACAAGATTATGGATTCTCAGCTGGCACGGCCTGTGACCCAGCAGAGCCCTTCTAGGAGGAGCATCTATGAGAATGTTTCTTTGTGTGCACGTGTGTGTACAGGTGTTTGTGTACGCTTGCTCTCTCCAATCTCTTTACCTTTTTTTTTTTTTTTTTTTTGAGACAGGGTCTCCCTGTAGCCCCAGCTGTCCTGGAACTCGCTATATAGACTAGGCTGGACTTGAACTCACAGAGATCCACCTGCCTGTGCCTCCCAAGTGCTGGGATTAAAGGCGTGTACCATCGTACCTGGCTCCACTTTTTTTTTTTTTAAGATTTATCTATTTTATTTATCTGTGTGTGATTGTATGTGCACACGCATGTGTGGTACATGTACTCATGTGCACACAGGAGCCAGAAGAGGGAGCAGGTGCCCCCTTCCAGCACTCACTGCCTGTTCCTCTGGGGCAGGGTCTCTTCCTGAACCTGGAGTTCCCTTCTCAGCTAGGCTGACGCTCACGCCACAGTGATCCTCCTACGTCTGCCCTCTAGTGGCTTATTATGTGGGTGCTGGGCTCCAAACTCCAGTCCTGACTGATGGAAAGTGCTCTCCACTTCCCAGCCATCTCGCCAGCCCCACCTTTTTTCAGACAGTCTCTCCCTGGACCTGGAGCTCGCTGGTTCTGCTGGGCCGGCCCCCAGTTTTCCCTATCTCCATCTCTCATGCTAAGATTAAAGATGTGCACCACCACGCCCAGCTCTAACCCTGGCCCTCATGCTTGCCACCCAAGGGTGGGTGTGGTGTACACCCAAGAAGATTCTTGGCACATAGTCAGTGGAGACTGAGCTGCCCAGATGCCTGTGGCAAGGGAGGAGAGGTGACCCCTTCTTCTGACCTCTCCTCTACAGTCCAGGAGGCTCTTCTGGGCTCCTCCTGTCGTGCCAGGGTGAAATCATGAGGCTAGACCAACAGGTGTCACAGCCACCACCGCTCACTGAACTGCTCTCCGTGAACACCCTGCCCACAGGAGAAGCAAGCGCAGGGGGCCAGGAGAACATTCCAGACTTGACACACACCAGGTCAGAGAATCTCAAAAGAATGATGCAGGCCAGAGAGATGGCTCAGAGGGTAAAGGTGCTGCCACCAAGCCTGACAGTCTGTTTTCCAGTCCCAGGACCCACAGGGTGGGAAAACTGACTCCCGAAAGTTGTCCTCTGACTTCCACAAGTGCACAGTGGCACGCACACGCACACACACATGCACATGCCCACGCACACATTAAAAAATAAACAAATAGGGGCTGGAGAGGTAGCTCGGCAGTTAAGAGCACTCGCTGCTCTTGCAGAGGACCCAGGTTCAATTCCTAGCATAACTCCAGTCGCAGGGGAATCCAACACCCTCTTCTGACTCTGTGGGCGTTGCACAACATGGGTGTACTTACATGCAGGCGATACACTCATATACATAAAATAAAATAATAAATAAATGTTTTAAAAATAAAAGAAGGTCTGGGGAAGACGGCTCAGTGGCGCTTGCCATGCAGGCCTGAGGACCAAAGTCCAAAGCCCCAGCACCCATGTACAAGTTGGATATGGCCCTTGCTGGCCTCCACCCCAGTTCGAGGGTGGGGCAGTGGATCCTGGGCGCTCACTGGCCAGTCAGCCTAGCAAAAACAGTGAACCTCCACTTCAGGGAGAAACCCTGTCTCAAGGGGATGAGGCGGAGCAACAGAGGGAGGTACCAAATGTCCCGGCCTCTGTATGTGCATGCGTGGACCCACACGTGCACATGCATGCACACACATGCAACACACACAACACACGTGCACACAACATACACAAAAAAAAGAAAAGGGGAAAGGGGGCTGGGGCTGCAGTTCAGGGGTAGATCAGTCGTCTAATGTTCCAGGCTCTGAGTTCAATCCCCAGCACCGTGATCCATTGATTGATAGGTAGGTAGACAGACAGACAGACAGACAGAAAACCCAAACTGTGTTCCAGAAGTTTCATTTACAGAATACTTGTGACTCTGAGGGAGCTGGACCCCTGACATCCACCCTGGCCCGCCTACCTGCTTTCGAGGTCTCAGGGACAGAGGGACCCAGTAGGGCAGCACTGCAGCGGCCTGAGGCACAGGCAGGCAGCCCCCTAGCCTGGTGTAGCACTGACAGCATGTGCCCTCCTGGAGGATAGTGTGGAGGCCGGGGTATACCTGAGCGAGAGACAGGGCTAAGCTGGGTACACCTGAGCAAGGGGCAGAGAGACAGGCATGGACATTGGTGACAGCAGCCTAGGAGAGTGCCCGGAGGGAAGCAAGCCTACCCACCTCTGCCACAGCTCAGAACGAGGCTACGTGGCCGGTGGTGAGGTCACAGCCACCCAGCATAGGTGGGAGGGGCTTCTCTGCCACTCACCGCCACCTCACTGTGAAGGAGTCTCTGGCAGATTTGACCAACTCCAGAGGCAGAAGTCACTGCTCCCTGGTCCACCTATATGGCTTTCTGCCTGGTGCTCACCACATGCTGGGGACCCCGCTCCCTCTAGGGGCAGATGAGGAATCTGATGCTGAGGCCAGGTCGTTGGGAGGTCCTGGGGACATCCTGGGACTCCTAGACTCTAAGGGACTGGCAGGGAGGAGTTGGCACTACACAGCGATTTAGGGGACTCGGAGATGACCACACACTTCCATGCCCGGCCCAGCCTGAGACCCTCAGTCTCCCCTCTTCCACCCTCAGGCTGGGCCTCCTTACCCTGTGACCTGTGACACACGCCTCCTTCCCAAAGGTCTGAAATGAGCCCTTCCTAGAAAGAAGAGCAAGGAGCTGAGAATGTTCTGGGCTGTGAAAAACAGAGGCTGCCGGTGACCCTCAGCACTAAGGTCAGGGGAAGCTCCAGCCCAGGAGGAGCCTCAGGTGACAGAACAGGCAGGCTAGTCACGTGCTAACTAATGTCCGGCTTCCCCGTTGCCATGGGACCCTGTGCCCAGCTCAACCTGCTTCAACACACGCTGGCTAAACCCAGGCACGGCCGTCAGGACACACAGGAGGCCCCAAGGTGAAAAGGTGCCTAGGCCTGTCCACTTAGGCTTCGCTGGGCACACCCATGCTTACTGCAACACGGAGCAGGCAGGAGAGAGCATCACCACTGCATGGCAGCCCAGGAGACCTGGCAACTTTGTCTCCAGAGGACAGGGGAGGGCGGGGGAGGGCGGGGGAGGGT
>NW_008344211.1:1869703-1875094 GCF_000622305.1 Nannospalax galili | reverse complement strand
GGGCAGAGGAGGGCAGAGCAGGACGGGGGAGGACAGGGGAGGACAGGGGAGGGCAGGGGAGGACAAGGGAGGGCAGAGGAGGGCAGGGGAGGACAGAGCAGGGCGGGGGAGGACACAGCACTTTAGTGACAGAGACCGTAACTCTCCCAGGTTTCCAGCCACCACTGAGGGCAGAAGGGACACCCAGCATGCTGACATTAAGTCACAGTACATTTCTCAGCAGTGGTGTCAACGTCTTTCCTGACTAGAACCTGCACAAGCCACCAGGGGGAATTCTGTGCTTTGCTGGAATGAATCCTGTCTGTTTGGGTTTTTGAGACTGAGTTATTTCTATGTAGTCCAGGTTGGCCTCAAGCCCTCCTGCCTCGGCCTCCCAGGCGCTGGGATTGTAGGCACACACCACCACACCTGGCTTATTATTGCCTTCATTATAGTGATTGTGTCAGACCACTGAGCCGAACTCTCCTAGCTGATGTTTGAAAACAGGAAGGGGGGGGGACGGACCTGCACAGAACACACCCCTCCCTGGAGGATGAGGTCACGCTGATCCCAGAGATGGGTCCTACAGCCCCTTGCCCTTTGCAACCACAGGTGACTCAATTTGGGACTTCCCGCTACAGAAGCACGGGGCAGCCCAGCTCCTTATTGTGTGGGTGGCTAACCTGGTAACCCTAACCTCGAGAGACCTGGGTGGATTAGTGCTGGGGAGACGTCATCCAGGGGCACAGTCCTCGCGCACCTGGATACAGCCATGCCTGAAGGCTCCTGACATCGCCAGGAATGGGAAGGGTTAGTTTCCTTTCCGTGTGTCCTTCCTTCCCATCGCGCTACGGCTGGACCCAGGGCTCCGGGAGCTCACAGGTGCGCTCCGAGGTCACCTGTGCAGGCTGGGTGCTGACCTGACCTGTCATGATGGGATGTGGTGGGCATGCGCTACAGAGCTCAGCCGACTGAAAGGACCAGGCACCTCGGCTCCACGCTGGGTCTGCAACAGCCTCCCGCTCACCCCGCTGACTGGCCCTCGGTTACCCAGTCAAGCGCTGCCGTGTTTGGCCGTGGGCTGAACTGGCAGCGGATCGGCTATGCCCAGGAGGCATCCAAATGGACCACAGAGCAGGAGAGGCTGCTTGGCCACACTCCAGCTATGCACGTGGGGCCCACTCGAGCCCACTCACCATCTCCTGCGGATGGGCCTGTGTGCGTGGGAGGCCCCCCGTCCTGGTGCCCTGCAGAGACAGAGAAAGAGAGAGAGAGGTGTGGCAGGACAGGTGTTCCCCATGGCCCACCCCGCTGGGCGTCATGATCCCTGTGTGTCTCTGATGGTACTTGGGATGCACTTTTACCCAAAGTCTTTTGTTATCAAGTGGGTTTTGGTAGCTAATGCCCTGGATGTGATGCGCCAGGCCTATAGGCCTGGGATGCTCAGGAATTGTGGCTTTAAAGGAAAAGTTCCATCTTCTGCAATCTAGGGGCTTTTCCAGACCAAACACAGCTCTTGGAGCCTGCGGGATGGCAGCGCAGCTAAAGGCTGCCAAGCCTGAGGACCTGAGTTCGATTCTCAAGACCATGTGGTGGAAAGAAAAGACTCCAAGTTGTCCTCTGACCTCTCCACAGGAGAGTTCAGGAGTTCGATGTCCTGCATCTCAGACAGTCCACAGAATGGGAGAAAACCTTTGCCAGCTACGCTTCAGACGGGGAGAATTTACAAAGAACTGCAAAAACCAAACACAAAGGGAACAAAACTGCCAGATGATAAACGGGCTAATGACGGGCTGACTGGTCCCAGTCTTCCCCAGCACTGGGGAGGCAGAGGCAGGCAAATCTCTGTGAGTTCCAGGCCAGCCAGGGCTAGGTACTGAGACCGTGACTGAAAAAACAAAGGGGCTGGAGAGATGGCTCAGCGGTTAAGAGCACTGGCTGTTCATGCAGAAGAGCTGGGTTCGAATCCCAGAAACCATATGATGGCTACTAACCCTAACTCCAGTTCTAGGGGATCCAACTCCCTGTTCTGTCCTCCAAGAGCACTGCAGGACATGGGTGCATTTACATACATGTAGGCAATACACTCATATACATTTAGATAAATTTAAAAAAATTTTTTTAAGAAATGGGCTAATGAGCCAGGAGTGGTGGCGCACACCATTAATCCCAGCACTTGGGAGGCAGAGGCAGGTGGATCTCTCTGAGTTCCAGGTCCACCTGGTCTACATAGCGAGTTCCAGGCCAGCTGGGGCTACAGGGAGACCCTGCCTCAAAAAGACCCCCTTCCCAAAAAAAAGGGAAGAAAAAGAAACGGGCTAATGAAATGAACAACGCCCTCAGCCCCTCGGCTTGGTGGTTCCTTCCACCTGGCCAACATCTGGGGTTGCCCTCAGCAGAGGGTGGGAAAGTAGATAAATTCCGCTGCCTCTGCACTGGGCCAGAACCACCGCAAAACTCGGCCCTACAGTCACCTAGAGTGCCCAAGGGACTGGGCTCCGGCCTCCACTACCGCTGTGATCTGAGACCCAGGCCTGTCCTCTCACTAGCCTGCTGGATCAAGTCCCTGGACTATGTCAGATCCTTGTGGCTGACTCTGTCCTAGAGGATCCCGAACAAACCCGCCCTTCCCCACATCATCTGCCCGGGAGGCTCACTCATCTGGAAACTTCCCAAGCCTCATGCTGTATCTGCCACAGACCAACAGCACACTGCACAGCTGGTACTAGGCCAACCAGAGACGAGAGAATGACCTAGGAGACCTGGTGGGCCAGGGTGTGTGGACCAGGCCCGCTGCATGGAGGGGTGCAGACAGCCTCTCTGGCAGAAGGCTGAGCAACTACTGATGAACTACCTAAGGAAAGTAAAAACAAAGCACTCTGGGCAGATTCCGGTGAAGGAAAGAGCCATGGCGCCCTTGCGGAAGGTGCATCAAGCCCACAGCCGGGGTTTCTAAACTTTGGGGAAAAGGTCGGCATGGGGGCACCTGCCTGTGACCCCCACTACTTAGGAGGCTGAGGGCAGGGTGTGGCTGACACTGAGCAGCCAGGCATGGTGTCATGACTGTATCCCAACCCTGGGGAGACTGAGGCAGACAGAAGAGTGGGAGCTCAGCCTGGGCTACACAGGGAGACACTCTCTCCGAACACCAGGAAAAAAAATTTTATGTTTTTTTTTTTATGTATATGCATATCTTGCCTGCATGTATGTCAGTGCCCCCATGTCGTGCAATGAATGCCCGAGGAGGTCAGAAGAGGGCGTCCGATCCCCTGGAACTGGAGTTACGGACAGTTGGTAGCTGCCATGTGGGTGCAGGGATTCAAACCAGGGTCTTCTTCAAGAACAACCAGTGTTCTTAACTGCTGAGCCATCTCTCCAGCCCCAGCAGCCAGTGCGCTTAACCACTGAGCCACCTTTCCAGCCCCAGGAAAAGCTATAAAAATTAAATTATGACATTCACTAGAGATCATGGTACTGAACAAGAGACCCAAAGGCAAATTCCTCATGCAGAATGTAGACATGTGTGTGCATGTGTATGTGCTCATGTGTGTTGTGTGGGCATGTTCATGCAAGTGTCATGTGTGCATGCATGTATGTGTGTTTATGTGTATGCAGGACATGAACGTAGAAATTGGACCCAAGGGATGGAACAGTCTAAAGAGAGGGGGAGGGGGACAAGACCTAGCAATGCGGTGTAAGTCATGGAAACAAGAAACTCAGGAACCCAAGGGAACCAGTTAAGGGGGAGGGGGCCAGTCAAGGGCAGGGGCATCAAGCAGGGACAAAATATGATAGACGTGTGAAAATGTCACAGCGAAATCCATTTCTTTGTATGCTAACCAAAATATTAACTTTAAAAAGACCACCCTGGTCAACACAGTGGGACCCTTTTGTGTCTCCAAAGAAAATGAGTGAAATAAGTAATTTTGAATAAAACGCAGGAGCTGGTAAGGAATGATCCTTCCCAGAACCTTGCTTCAGAACAGACACTGCCTGAGGACTCAAAGCTCCCAGTTGGAACACCCTGCCATCCACTGCAGAGGAAGGCTGAACCCCACAAACGGAGTTGGGGGACCCTCTGCGGGGTTTGAGGAGTCTGGTGAAGATGCAGAGTGGAAGGCCTCTGTGCTAACTCCAGTCTCTCCCCAAGACAGAAGGGACCTCCCAGCCCAAGGGAAGAGAGACCCATCCCCCAGGAAGGGTGCTGTTCATTGTGCTGCTCCCATGGCACCCAGAGCCACACGGCATCCAACTGTGCGCCAAGCTGGTGGCCTGCAATGGAATGCAGGACAAGCTGGGTGCGTCCCCTGCAGGCTGGCCAAGGAAGGACGCTTACACTCCTTCACACATTGCTCTCTGGGGCCTGTTACTGCAGAGGGCCACCTTCCAGAAAGAAACTTCAAGAAAGAAACAAAAATTAGGAGTCTGGTTTTGAAGGTGCCCTGTTAGTCCAGGCTCATGGACTGATTTGACCACCACAAGCAGAACAAAGGAGGTTTATTGAGGCTAAATTTTAAAATAAAGTGAGTTTTGGGGCTGGAGAGATGGCTCAGCGGTTAAGAACACTGGTTGTTCTTGTAGAAGACCCTGGTTCAAATCCCTGAACCCACATGGCAGCTAACAGCTGTCCATAACTCCAGTCCCAGGGGATCCAACAGCCTCTTCTGTCCTCCACAGGCATTGCACGACACAGGTGCACTTACCTACATGCAGGCAATAGACGCATAACATAAAATAAAAATAACAGAATATTTAAAATAAAGTGAGTTTTAAAATAAAGTCTACAGGGCTGGAGAGATGGCTCGGCAGTTAAGAGCACTGGCTGTTCTTGCAGAGGACCTGATTCCCAGCACCCACATGGCAGCTAACAACCGTCCATGTCCATAACTCCAGTTCCAGGGGATCTGACACCCTCTTCTGACCTCCGTGGGCACTGCACAACATGGGTACACTTAAATACATGCAGGTGATACACTCATACACATAAAATAAAATATTTAAAAAATAAAGTCACTGGGTGTGCTAGTGCACGCCTTTAATCCTAGCACTTGGGAGGCAGAGGCAGGTGGATCTCTGTGAGTTCGAAGCCAGCCTGTTCCACACCGCAAGTTCTAGGCCAGTTGGTGCTACAAGGAGACCCTGTCTCAAAACTTTTCATTCTGGATTACATGTGACAATATTATGAATCTGTACACCTTAATTGGTATATGTAGCTGTTTTCGTGATTGTTTACTGAGAGATTAGTGATCTCTACAGTAGAGAACAGCTGCAATCCCTAAGAAAGGTTTTTGTCTTGGTGTTAAACCTACTTGTTTACACATAAGAAATATGTGTTAATTACAGACTCTTGGCAATTAAAATCATTATTTTTGTTATTTTTTCCAGGTGATTTTTTTTTACAAAAAATTATGC
>NW_008344211.1:1834105-1869146 GCF_000622305.1 Nannospalax galili | reverse complement strand
TAAAATAAAGTCTACAGGGCTGGAGAGATGGCTCGGCAGTTAAGAGCACTGGCTGTTCTTGCAGAGGACCTGATTCCCAGCACCCACATGGCAGCTAACAACCGTCCATGTCCATAACTCCAGTTCCAGGGGATCTGACACCCTCTTCTGACCTCCGTGGGCACTGCACAACATGGGTACACTTAAATACATGCAGGTGATACACTCATACACATAAAATAAAATATTTAAAAAATAAAGTCACTGGGTGTGCTAGTGCACGCCTTTAATCCTAGCACTTGGGAGGCAGAGGCAGGTGGATCTCTGTGAGTTCGAAGCCAGCCTGTTCTACATAGTGGAAGACCCTGGACTCAAAAAGACAAAAAAAAAAAAAATAATAGTAAAATAAAGTCTACAGACTGGCAAGGTGGCACACACCTTTAATCCCCACACTCAGGAGACAGGTGGATTTCTGTGAGTTTGAGGCCAGCCTGGTCTACATAGTGAAACCCTGCTTCAAGAAACCAAAAAAACTAATTGATTAATTAATTAAAGTTTACAAATCAGGTATATGACTCACACCTGTAAATCCCAGAACTTGGGAGGCTGAGGTCGTATGATTTGTCAAGAATTCAGGGCATGGGGGCCTGGAGAGAAGGCTCAGTGGTCCAAGAGCACTGTCTGCTTTTGCAGAGGACCTGGTTTCTGTTCCTAGCACCACATGGTGGCTCAAAACTGCTGTAACTCCAGTTCCAGGGGATCCGAAGTCCTCTTCTGATGTTGCATGCACATGGTGGTACTCTTACATATATGCATGCAAGCAAAATACACATATAAATAAAATTAAAATTTTTAAATAAATTTAAATAGAAATAAAGCCAGGCGTGGTGGCGCACGCCTTTAATCCCAACACTCAGGAGGTAGAGGCAGGCAGATCTTCGGAAATTCAAGGCCAGCCTGGTCTACATAGTGAGTTCCAGGACAGCTGGGGCTACGGGGAGACCCTGTCTCAAAAAGACCAAAAAAAAAAAATTAAATAAAAATAAAGAGTTTTGGGCCAGTCTGGGCTACAGGGTGATTCTGTCTCAAAAAAAAAAAAAAAAAAGGGTTAAAAATCAACTTTTAAATCTCATCACCCTGCCAGGTGCTTTGGGGGCCTTTCAGACTGGTCCTTGGCACAACTCAAAGCAGGGTCATCCCAAGTGCCACTGGGATCACTTTGCATTTGGTGTCTAGTGCTGTGGGGCTAACTCTCCTCCCAGACTGTGCTACCTGCTGTTAGAAACAGTGCCTTGTGACCGTGGTATTGTTGGTCGAGGGAGACCCAGAATATGTTACCTGGTAGTCCCCAGGGAGACTGTGGGAGGTGTTAGTGCCAGTCCTAGGCAGATCATGGTACCTTGTGTTAGTGAATTCCTAGGGAGACTGTGGTATCTGGTGTTAGTGACAGTGCCAGGGAGTCACTGATGTTAGTGACAGCCTCAGGACAGACCTGGAAACTGCTAGCTTGGGCCCTACCCTTTCCTCTTGGGGTCATTGGCATCCCTGCCCCCATTTCCTCTTGTGGGTCACTTGGGGGCCTTACCCTTTTATCTTGGGGTCACCGGCATCGTCCCCCCTTTCCTCCCTGTCTCCATCAGTGACACGCCTCAGTTGTCTTTCCGTGGCTGCACCTGGTCTTCCTTCACGCCGTCCTCCTGCAGTGCCCTGCGGGACATGGCGTCATGGTCATCCTCCTCGCTGTAAGTAAAGGGTGTGACCAGGGCAAGTCAACCCAGCACTAAGAGCTCACTGCTTCCTGAGTGCCCGTCAGTACCCATCCCATGAAGTTTCTGGGAGAAGAGGTACCTACCCGCCACGCACCTTCTGTGTCCCCCACAACCACGGCACCCTGTGGGAGCTGGCCTTCCAATAGAATGTTGGGAACAAAAGCTCCATGGTGATGGGACTGGCCGCCTGCTCAGGACGCCCTGGCAGCCTGCTGACTTTTTTTTTTTTTTTTTTTTTTTTGAGACAGGGCCTCCCTGTAGCCCCAGCTGACCGGAACTCACTATGGAGACCAGGCTGGCCTCAAACTCACAGAGATCTACCTGCCTCTGCCTCCTGGGTGCTGGGATTAAAGGCGGGTGCCATCACGCCTGGCCTGCCTGCTGACTTTTGAAGAGAGCAGCAGAGGCCTGGGAGCCTGAGGACTGGGCAGAAACCAAGTCTACCAAGTCTACTTCTCCTGGTGACTTTCTGAGTGATGGTCCTCTAAGGGGCCATCCAGCACGGGGCTCTGGGTGAGTGTTCCTCTGTGCCAGCCAGGCACCAGGTGGGGACAGCAGCAGTCCTGGGCCTGTGTCTACCGAGTAGCCCAGCATTTCTAAGCCACAGAGCTTAGCTACAGGCTGGGGGGACCCAGGCAGTACCAGCCTCATAAACTCCAGGGGTACACGGGTGAGTGAGGTCACACCCACACCCAGCTCTTCTTTTAGCTCTGCCCCCTATCTGACCCTCACCAGCTCCTCATCCACTCCCTGACATCCAGGGCTGGCTCCCAAACCTCCAGGCCTCAGAAAAGCTCCTGAGTGCCAACTCCTACTCCTGACTTCCACACCTGCAGGCCAATCTCAGCACGGCAGCCAGAACCATGTTCTGGGTCACAGGCAGCTTCCATGGCCTGCAGGGCAGTGATTAACAAAAGCACACACGTGTGCATCCACATCCAAGCAGCCATACGATGCACCCGGCCTCCTTCCCCACCATACTGTCACACAGTGATCCCTTTGTCAAGTCACTGGGTCCCCCGGCCCAAATCGCCCCGCCCTCGCGTCGACCTCCGTCTCCACGTCTCCACTTCTCAGGAGGCTCAGCTCTGCTGGGATCCACAGAGCAGAGGTCACCCAGAACAGACTTTGAGAGAGGCACACCGGGCAGTTCAGGTGATGGAGATGGCACTGCAGAGGTGGTAACAGCTAAAGCTGATGGTTTCCTAGGGACCGGGTAGTTTGTATCCCCTCTGCAGGGTACATCGAGGGACGAAGGGACGAAGGCGTGCCCTCCGGCAAGAGTCCTCAGCCCCAACCTGAGCTCCCTGAGGAAGGGAAGAAGTGACCACTGGGTGGCTGGGGGTGTGCTCTCAGTGGAGTAATAGAACTGTTTCCCAGCTCAGGACACTGGTCCCCGTGGACTTGTCTGGGGTCTCCAGTCCCAGGTTCTTGACCCTGGCCTGCATGCCCCCACTTCTGCAGCTGGCTCCCTTTGTCTTTCCCTGGTATTTTTTTGGGGGGGGGTCTTTTTTAGACAGACGTCTCCCTGTAACCAGAGCTGGCCTGGAACTATGTAAACCAGGCTAGCCTTGAACATAGATCCACCTGCTTCTGCCTCCCTAGTGCTGGGATTAAAGGCGTGCACCACCACACCCAGCTTCCCCTGGTATTTTCTGTAGGGATTATGCAGAGGCTTTGAACAGATACCTCACTGTTAGGAGGACAGCATCCGATGTGCACAAAGGAGACTCAGCCTCCTTAGTCGTTAGGAGAGCATGCTAGCAGGCCCGGGATGGGTTCCACTGCAGCCTGTGAGGACAGCTGGACTAGATGCCCAGGTACAATGTGAAGGCCTTTGAGGCTGGGATGGCAGGCCCTCATCCCATGTGAGATGGTACAACAGCCATTAGCCCTGGGCAGGTTCTTAAGGCTGTAACCCCACAGTAACCTCCCTACTCTGGGGAAACACCCTATTCACAGTAAAGCCACAGGAAGGTGTGTGCGACTATTTACAATATGCCCAACTGGAAATAATCCAGCACACTTTGTTTTTATGATATGAATCAAGATTTGGTGTGGAAATTTTCCAAGTGATAACTTTATTTGATACGGAAAGGGAACTATTTTAATGTGACAATGCTAGAAATAGAAACCAAAGCTCATCTTCAGAAATAAAACTAAAGGAGCTCCCTGAGCTAGGGATTTAGCGCAGTGGTTACCTAAACATTTAAAATTAGAAGTTTAGGAACTGAAGAGATGGCTCAGCAGTTAAGAGCACTGGCTGCTCTTTTGAAGAATGCGGTTCGATTCCTAGCACCTACATGGCAGCTAACAACCATTTGTAATGCGAGTTCCAGGGGTATCTGATGCTGTTTTCTGACCTCTGTGGGCATTGCACGACACAGGTGCACTTATACACATGAAGGCAATACACTTGTACACATAACTAAAAATAATAAATATCAAAAAATAAAAGTAGAAGTTTAAAGCTGTATGTAGTTACTGGCACAATTCTTTTGATTTGTATGGTTTTGGATATTAAAGTGGTCCATATTAACATGGTCTCATCTGTTTTTTGGCAGGGGACGCCTGGCTGGGTTTTTTTGGCCTTTTTGAGACAGGGTCTCCCTGTAGCCCCAGCTGGTCTGGAACTCACTATGTAGACCAGGCTGGCCTTGAATTCACAGAGACCCACCTGCCTTTGCCTCCAGTGCTGGGATTAAAGGCGTGTGCCACCATGTCTGGCTAAACTTAGTTCTAATTTTCAACTTGGCACAGCCTAGAGTCATCTGAGAGGAAATCATCAGTTGAAGAATTGCCTAGATCCGGCTGGCCTATGGGCATGTCTGTGGGGGGTTGTCTTGTTTGTTAACAGAGGTGGGGCAGCCAAGCCCACAGTGGGCAGCCCCCTTCTTAGGCAGGTGGTCCTGGGACATATAAGAATGCTAGCTGGCTGGGTGTGGTGACACACCCCTTTAATACCAGCACTGGGGAGGCAGAGGCAGGAGGATCTCTGTGACTTCAAGGCCAGCCTGGTCTAGATCTACACAGAGAGCTCCAGGCCAGCTGGGGCTACAGAGAGACCCTGTCTCTTTTTTAAAAAAAAAAAAAAAAAAAAAAAAAAAAAAAAAAAAACAGGCTAGCAGGCATGAGCCAGCAAGCAGCATTCCTCTGTGGGTTTTGCTTGAACTGCTCGGACTCCCCGGGAGCTGAAGTAAACCGTCTCCTCTCCAGGCTGCTTTTGCTCAATGCTTCATCAAAGCAGGAGAGGAAAGTAGGATGCAGTGTTTGCAAACGGCGCCTAAAAAACGCTCCAGTAATAAACATTTTTTTTTTTAAATTTTAAAAAAGAGCTGGAGAGATGGCTCAGCAGTTAAGAGCACTGGCTGCTCTTGCAGAGGACCCAGGTTCTATTCCCAACACCCACATGGCAGCTAATCATCTGTAACTCCAGTTCCAGGGGGATTCGACACCTTCTTCTGACCCCTGGGGGCATTGCACACATGTGGTGTCTTACATACATGCAAGCAAAACACTCATATACATAAAATAATAAAATATTTTTTAAAAATTAAAAAAAGCTCCTGGGGGACTAGAGAGATGGTTCAGTGGTTAAGAGCTCCACGTGCTCTTTCAGAGGACCCAAATTTGGTTTCCAGCACCCACATGGTGGCTGACAACCATCCAGTTCCAGAGGATCCGATACGATACCCTCTTCGGCCTCTGTGGGCATTGCACAACATGGGTGCACTTACACACATGCAGGCAATACACTCAGATGCATAAAATAAATACTAAATTTTTAAAAATCTTTTTTGAGACAGGGTCTCCTGTAGCCCCAGCTGGCCTGGAACTCACTATGTAGACCAGGCTGGCCTTAAACTCACAGAGATCGGCCTGCCCCTGCCTACTGAGTGCTGGGATTAAAGGCATTCCCAGCAAAACAAATATTTTTTAAAGAGCTACTGGGAAGGAGCTGTAGTGCACAGGCTTAGATGGTAAACAGCACTGAGGAAAGATGGACCAAGCTCTCCCTGCAGTGTGAAAAGACCAGGCACTCAGCAACAGGGAGCATTGGCTAGAGGTCAGCTTAGGGGACAGAACTTACAGCTCCCTCAGTTTTGTGCCTATAACTGTCACCTAAAACACACACACACACACACACACACACACACACACACACACACACACACGCAGAGGCCAAGCGCCGTGGTGCACTCCCTTAATCCCAACACTCGGGCAGAGCTATGTGAGATCAAGACCAGGCTGGCCTTGATCTCACATCAGACCAGCTGGGGCTACTGGGAGACCGTCTCAAAAACAACAAAACAAAAAACCCTTTACACAGCCATCAGAGACATGGCTCACTAGTGAAGTGCTCACCCAACATACAAAGTCCTGGGTTCAATCCCCAATATAGCAATAAATAAATAATAAAGGCTTTTAGGCAGATGCATGCAGACACCAGAGTTCCAGCAATCAGGAGGTGGAGACAGGAAAATAAAGAGTTCAAGGCCACCCTGGGCCATACAAGACTGTGCCAGCAATCAGGAGGTGGAGACAGAAAAATAAAGAGTTCAAGGCCACCCTGGGCGATACAAGACTGTGCCTCAAAAACCAAAACAGCGGTAGTTTTTCTGTTCAGAAACTTCCTCAGACACAGTCCATGTTTTTAAAGCCCCCAGCTCTCTCTGAGAGTCTCTTTCCCTTCCCTACCCACATCTGCACCTCTGGGCTGTTAACAGGCACGGATTACACGTGTACTTCCTTCAAGGCGAAACCAGACAAAGTGCAGGGACTTCTCCCATTTGATTTTGTTTTTTTGAGCCAGGGTCTCACTACGTAGCCCAGGCTAGCTTGGAACTTTCCATGTAGACCAGGCTGGCCTCAAACTCAGAGATTCGCCTATCTCTGCCTCCTGAGCACTAGGATTAAAGGCGTGTGCCTCCACATCCACCTTGACCTCCCCGGTTACAAAGAGGGCAAGAATGGGCTCACTTTGGATCTTCCCTGGAGGTCACAGGCTGCTGCCTGGTGCCAGCTGTGGACTGTGAAGCCAAGATTGGGGAAGGTCTGAAAACCCAAATGTCATCCTTGTGCTCCTGGCTGTGGTCACAAGATATGCAGTGACCCTGAGCCCCCACAAGAGGTCACACTGCAGCCTCAGAAAGGAGAGGACTCAAAATGACCAGTGCCAATGAGATGACTCAGTGCAAAGGTACTTGCTACCGAGTCTAATAACCAGCATTCAATCCCTAGAACCCGCCTGGTGGAGAGATGGCACATGTGTGCTTGCCCCCCACCTCATGCTAATAAAGATTAAAAGAAATAATTTTTAAGCCCCATCTTGGAGAATGGGGAGCTACCTAGACCCCAGAGGAAGTGGGCTGCCTAGGTGCCAGATGGCAGCTCCATCAGCCCCATCTGCAATCAGCCTCAGCCCCTGAAATTACCCAGCACTGCCCTCGATACCTGTCTGCCATTCCCCACAGGACAGAAAAGCAGCCCAAGTTCAGGGTCACAGGGAAATGGCAGGCAAAGTCACCTGCTGATTTACATCTTCAGTGTTTCAGGGGGTTAGCCCAGGCTACTGCCTCTGCTGGGCTGCTGCCACCACTGGGGTCATTCCTGCCCAGCCTGATCTTGGACATGCCTGCTGGTGTCTCTGGACACCAGTGGCACTAGGCTTGAAGTCTAAGCTGTGCCAGACGTCCTGATTCAGCCGTGCATTGGGGGCCAAGTGAAGGTAACATGCGCTTGGGGTCTTCAGGAAGCAAACCTTGACTACAAAGCTGTTGCTATCTCCTGCTTACTGGTGGTCAGAGAATCCCAGCCCTTCAAGGTGGCTGTGACTCTGCAGCCCTCTGGTTTATGTCCGCTGCAAAGCTGATGCTCCAGACTCTGGGTTTACTGTCCTTGTTGGCTATGGTCCTGGATGTGCTCCCTGCCACCAGGCAAGACTCAGCTCCACCATTCCTCAAACTCAGCTGCCACCACGCCCAGCTGTTGATACTTGATTTTTAAATGACTGGTTGAGATAAACCACTTAAGAAATAAAATTTCTAAGCCAGGAGTGGTGGCGCACACCTTTAATCCCAGCACCTGGGAGGCAGAGGCAGGTGGATCTCTGTGAGTTCAAGGCCAGCCTGGTCTACATAGTGAGTTCCAGGACATCTGGGGCTACAGGGAGACCCTGTCTCAAAAAGACCAAAAAAGAATCCTAGACGATTTTTTCTTTCCTTCAAGGCCAGCCTGGTCTACATAGTGAGTTCCAAGACATCTGGGGCTACAGGGAGACCCTGTCTCAAAAAGACCAAAAAAGAATCCTAGACGATTTTTTCTTTTCTTCAAGGCTGGGGCTGTAGCTTAGCAGCAGGCACTTGCCTAGCATGCGGAGCCTCTGGGTTCCAACCCCCTCACCCCACCATCTTTGTGAAAACAAAGCCATTCCAGACAGCTATGAGGAGGGCACCACATTCAGCCAGCGCCAGACGTGTATTTCTGTAGTCTCTTCCTGACGGGAGGCCACTGGTCACTTCGAGTGGCTCCAGCATGTTCCACCTGCAGAGGCTCAGCCCTGGGGCAGAGGCAGGGCCAGGGCCCCACAGTAGCCACAGCCAGCAGTAAAGTGTGCTGCTGCTCGAGGGATGTGGTCCATCCATTCTGCCCTCCTCACAGGCCCACAGCAGACAGTCCTGAAGAGCCAATTAACTGCATGCTTTTCCATTGTCTGTGTATGTCTGTATTATATGTACATTATAATGTGCATGCATACCTGTGCACACGTATGTGGAGGTCAAAAGTTGGTATCCAGTGTGGTCAAATTTAGTGCTGTTCTTACATTTTACATAAACATTTTCCAAATCCCATGATACAACCATGGTCCATGTAGACCGGCTCTGGGCCCTGCGTGTCCCCTCAGGGTGGCTGGGGTGCTGCCTTCCAGGCTATCTTCAGCCCCCTGGGTTGGCATCAGAGTTCCCACCTTCTCCATATGGCTGTGATGCCTTGGCAGTGGCGAACCTGCAGAATTCTGTCCACCACGGGCACTACTGCACCTCCACTGACCCTCGGGGGAGCAGGGTGGAGACGCTCACAGGATGCAGGCCAGCCCTCACCTAGGCTCTGAGCAGTCACCATGACCCTCCACCATCTGGAAAAGCTGAACCCACCCAATCCCAGCCACCCTCCCGGGCTTCCACTCCCATGTGAATCACACCCCAGAGAAACAGATCACAAGGCTCAGAGCAAGGCTTCAAAACCATTTACTCAAAACTGAAAGGAGGAAGAACCACACGTCCTGGTGACAACTTCACAGGGGACACCGGGGCCAGGGACAACAGCAGCTGTTCTTTCCAGGCCCTCTGTGACCCTCAGGCAAACCTAAGCTGACCTGAAAGGTCTGTCAAGAACTGTGTCTGGGCCGGGGCTTGGAGGCGCTCCAGCAAACCCACATTTTCCAAACAGGCTCGTGAGCCCAAACACTAGCGAAAGCGAAGCTGGGCTGAGAAGCTCCGGCTGGTTTCTGTGAACACAGAAGGACCCACAGACTTCCCTGCAGCTGTCTTCAGGGTTGCTCCGCCCACCAAAGGCTGACCACATGGGCCATGGACTGTGAATGAGTCAAATCCCCACAGTACCAAGCCACACCCTCCTGCTGCAGAAGCCTCTGTAGGACAGACCCTACCCAGATCCCCAGCAGAACCGCAGACCCAGCCTATGATAACACAAAAACCTGAGGAGGCTGACAGAGGTGAGGGTTACACAGGGACACTTTCCAATCAGGACAAGGGGTCAGGGGAGAGGTAGGAGCCGGGGGGGCAGGGCAGCCTCACATTACAGGACTGGATGCTTAGTGTCGCCTGTGCCTCACTGTCTTGAAGAAGAGAGTCAGAATCTGGGAAATCAGATGACCTAGAGTTCATGGGGTGAGGTCTGAGGAGGGTGGTTCCTCTCCACTGCTGCCCATGAGCACTAACAAGTGCGCACAGGAAGGTAGGGTGAGAGCTTACAGACCACAGAGCAAACTGCTGGTGGGCTGGGGAGAGCCAGTCAGCAGGTGGGAGTCAGTGCCGTCTAGAACACAGTGCCCAGCTCCATGTTCTTGGTAAGTCTAACAGACACGTGCCTCCAAGCCCACTGTGCATGAAGTGGGGAGGGACTGGCTGGCACAGCATCTGACCAAGGCCAGCCACCGCTAAGCCACCCTTGCTGCAGGCAGCATGCAGGGTCAAGGAGGACCCCGGGAAGAGGGGCGAGGTTGCTGCAGAGGAGACGGGTCAGACCTTGAACACATGCCACTGGCAGCCAGCAGCAACCAGGAACCCAGCACAGGGTCAGGACCAAGGGAAAAAGGAGTCCAGAACTCCCACAAGACTCCCAAAGCCATTCACACACCACAATCAATGTCAAAGGTCTGAGCAATGGCGGCCAGCACCCTGACACTGTGGGGCTTGCCCACATCAGGGACTAGACACAGACATTTGCAACGTCCTCAGCAGAGATCTCCAGCCCACACAGACACATCCTCTGGAACCTTGCACCTGACCTCAATCACACGATCTCCACACACAGCAGAGCTTGGTCAAAAATGCAGACCCTGGAAGGTCTTCCCACCAACTTCCTACACAGCCTCAGCTGCAAAGCGGCAAAGTGCCGTGTGGGGAGGACCAGGGATGCCACCCACCTGCCACCATGGAACACCGTGGACGTGGCTCTGCTCTCTACACTGGGAGCACAGGCTCCTCTGAAGCTGTTATCACCTATATCCAACAGCGATGTCAACCCTTACCAACCCTCACCTGCAGAGGACGGGGCACCATGGTCAAGGCTGGTGACTTATGGAACCTGCACATGTCCCTACTCAACCGGAAGGGGCTGAGGCCTAGGACAGAAAGCCACATTCTCCGAACTGGAGGATCCTAGTGGCCAAGAGGAGCCGGTGTGCAGATAAGGCAGTGCCTTCCTAGCTACTGGCTGTCACCCAGGCCATAACCACCAGGACAGACCTACAGATCCTGGATCCCACACACCAGGAGCCAGAAGCCAGGCTAGTAGCCATGGCAATGCCATCAGTAGGAACCACTCAGACACCAAACACTAACTAGAAGGTATGACCCCTGAACCTGAGACCTTTCTTACTCTGAAGTAGTAGCTCTTGATATGCTTCTTAGTGCTAAGGGGACAGCTCTGCTGGCCTTCCCCCCACCCCCACCCCCCACAAGCCTCGGGCTCTGGGGGAGAAATGCATCCTCTTGATTTTCTGAGAGCACAGCGAGGCCTGAAGAGCCGGCCACACACCCAGCAATCAGTCTCCACTGTCCCTGAGGCTGCATGTCTCATCACCACTGTTCGGGACCTGCCTCATCTGCACAGGAGAAAGTCAGGACTAACAAGGACGGAAGGTGACAAAAGGTCTGAGCTCTATTCTGCAAAGATGCTAGAGGTTGGGACCCAGCCTGGCAGTCGGCTGCAGACCCCACTACATACCTGGCGGTAAGCCAGTGTCCCCAAGCCTGGCTAGGCAGGACATGACGACTGTTGTCCCGAAGCTCTCGTAATCTGCTCCTGGAGCAAGGGGAGAAGGTGCTGGGTACAGGGGCTGGAGCAAAGGTCAGTCAGGGAGGACATGTGCACCCTCGTGTCTCTGTGCAAAGCCCCACGTGCAGCTACCTTCCAGGGTCCCTCACAAACAGGATGTGCTCTGAGCAGCCAGCCTGACCACTTGAAGCAACCAGGAGGGAAGGTAGCCTAGAGGTCCACTAAAAGAGTGGAGAGCCACAGGCTGAGGAGGTGCCAAAGGGAGTTCCCAAGGCTCTGGGCTCCGGGTTTCTGGCCTTCAGGAGACACTAACGGTGGCAAGACCTCAGCCAGGAATCACCAGCAGAGATATCAGAATGGCCCGGCACCCAGGGTCAGTGGAGTTCTCAGTTGGCGTGGCCTCCATGGGCACTGCCACACAGAGCTATGACTCTAGAAAACCGTCACCTGCACACACCATGAAACAAAGCCTACAGGGACACAATGTGCTATCAGACCAGGGCAGGGCCTGCAAACAGGAAGGGCAGCTCTCTACAGAGCAAGTCTTGTCTGCTGGACAAGCAAGTGGCATGGCAGCTTGGCAGGTGCGACATGGGCCAGAGGCCACCAGGATAGATGAGTGACAATCCTTGCTGACCTCTTAGCAGCAGCCCCATCTCACTAGGGAAAAGGGTCACAGTGAAAATCCAAGGAACTGAAAATCCACTTAGGGTCCCACACCTGACATGCTGCCAACTCCACATGGTCACCATGTTCCCTGTCTCTACCTGACCACATCCAACTGTGACTACTCGGCTCATGCAGGGGGACCAAGTGCAGCAGAACAGCTCCCATGATGCATTTCAGCTGCACAGGGGAAGGATGGAGGCTGTGTCATAGCCCTCTCTGAGGACACGGCACTCTCAGCTTGATTTTGTGTGTCAGGGCCACTCAGCTAGACAGACCCCTCCCGCCCCCCGCTCCTTCCTCTTTCCTTTTTTTCTCACATGCTCAGCCTTCCCCTTCACAGCTCCCGAAAATCAAATGTACAATATGTTACACGCTATACATAAAGTGTCTGGGGCCGCTGGGGCCCTAGTGAGGAGGCGCGTGTTCATTTCCAAAGTACATGCTGCTTCCACCCCAGCAGGCCCTGGCCTACGCCGCTCGGTGCGGACGCGACACGACGGTCAGGAGGTGAGGGACTGGATGTTCTTCAGCATCTCATCGAAGGCCTGTGGCGATGGTGCATCCGCGTTCTGGAAGGCAGCCTGGACCCGGCTGTACAGGCTGAAGGACTTTAGTTCCAGCCAGAGGAACCCAAAGCGGTCCTCATCAAACAGGACGAAGACACCGGGTGTGCGCTCCGGGCTGGTGAAGCCGTGGCCAGCGATGAGGCCTGTGCCATAGAAACTGGAGAGACAAGGGAGAACGTCAGGAGGGGCCTCGGGAGCACTCCCACCACGCAGGACGCCCAGAGTGACACTGCACAAGCACTACCACATATGCCAACCTCAGCGGCCAGCAAGTCTGCAGTACCCACGAAGGGCCTGACTTTGCAGGGCAGCTCAGAGGGGGCTGGTCGAGCTCTGCTGACAACAGGCAGCAGACAGGAGTGCGACCACTTGGGCAGTCTGTGCAAGAGCCCAGGATTTCCCATTGCGGCCCTGAGTACACTGCGACGGCTGAAACTGGAGCGCCAGGCGCCACCCAGGAATCCACTCCAGAGAACAATCTTCACAAAGCAGGCAGAGAGGTCAAGACTCACTTCCAGATCGTTCCATCACCTTATACGATTCAGATACAACAGAGACGCAGGCTGCTGTAAGGCCTAGATCTGCATCAGAGTGAAACACAGTTCTTTCCTCACGACTAAGAGCTCCCAACAGGTGAGCATCTGGGGACTGCCCTGGGATCTCCTCATGCCCCTGCCCGTACCCCAGGCATGTGCCCTGCACTGCTCACCTAGAGCCCAGGCCACAGGGGCTTCCATGTCTGCAGCAGGCACCCGCCCTCCGGGGCCATGGGAGCCCATCCTTCCACAGAGGCTGGGGCTGCCTGATGGTTTAGCCAGGGAGGGGCCTGGACTGCCCTGGTCATGGGCCACGTCATGTGCAGAGAGCTGCACGTGAGCCCTAAGCCACTGGAGACGTCAGGACTGCAGTGCTTATGCAGTCAGCACAGCCTCCTCTAGTACAACATCCAGCTACAGCTATACGGGAAGGAGTTCTGTACAGACCCACAGCAGAAACTGCACCCTGTCCCGTGACCATCCTCACCAACATGGAACAGGGCTGACTCCGCCAGAGCCATTCAGATGCCCAACTCTCTGAGAGTAGCCGGATGGGACGCACAGTCACCCTACGATGTCGGCTCTACTGGGGAATCCAACACATCATCACAGGTGCCACAGCAGCCGCCAGCGGCAGAAGGAAAACAGTCACTTGACAAGGCAGAGCAAAGTAACTGACAGGAGACTCACGGACTTACCCTCGGCTGGCCCCCAGAGCAACTGCCCTGCACGAATTAAGATGGTGGCACAGTCTAGACTTCTGTCTAGTTCGGCAGCCACCAGCCAGGAACTCTGGCCGGTGTCATCATGGAATGGATCTTTCATTTTCATTCAATTTTAGCTGACTTACAGCATCAGAGTACGTGGGACAGGCCCTTCCTCTTCTACACAGAATGGCCCAAATGGCATGGTGGCCCCAACGCGGGCTTTGAACAAAGGCCAGAGCTAAAGCCCCTTAAGAGGCAAAAGTCACGCGAGGTGTGAGCTGGCGCCCAAGAGACCGACTATGGTCAGTGGCCCAGGGCCTGTGGGGTGCAGAGGGAAGACAGCAGTGCCCACCTCTCCCTCACCACGGTGAAGCCACCAAGGCGGGCCAGTTAGAGGCAGCACAGAGCAGCTGGCAGGGGAAGAGGGACGGGACCGAAGGGCTGTGCTCAGAACCGTGCTCACCAAGCAGGATGGCGCCACCCACAGGACACACAGGCACGCTGCAGGCTCTGGTGCCCCCGGGGAAGGGACTCTGCACTGCCTACCTGCAAAGTTGTGGGGTCCTTTACTTGGCTAACCAACCACGTCGTTACCATGCTTCGTGACAGCACACGGCGCTACTGTGCTATCATGAGGCACCTGTGGAGGCCCTGCATCCTGGAAGCTCTGGGGAACCCCATGGGTGGTCCCTCTAGAAATGCCCCACCATGGGCTCAGGGTTTGAACATTGGGGTGCATGCAAGGAGGCTGTGGAACCCTCCAGAGGTGAGATCTAGCTGGAGGCTAAGGTGACTGGAGAAGCCTCTGAAAGCTACAGCTGACTCCTGGTTCTGGTCAGTGCTCTGGTCCATCACCACGTGAAGAAGGAACATGGCCCCACCACGATGAGCTGAAATCTCTTTGCAACCACGAGCCAAAAATAAACCTTAGCAAGATGACTTAGTGGCAAAGGCACTGCCTTGAAGCCTGGCGATCTGAGTGGACCCTCAGAACCCAGGTGAAGGAAAAGAGAAGCAGTTCCCAAACGTGTCCTCTGACCTGCATGTGTACACCACGGCACACATGCCCGACACACACTAATGAACCTTTAGCTGCTTCCATCAGGTATCTGGGGCATAATGGCAGAACTGTGACTACACAATGAATGGACAAGAGGCTCCACTCAGCCAGGTATGAAGCAGGATCAGAACCACAGGCCAAGCCAGTAATACCCTCCAGTCTCAGGAGCACCCCACCTTACCAGGAGTGCCCCCCCACTGTGCAGCTGTGAGAAATGGGGTCCCTCCACCCTCTGGGAGTGCCCCCCAACTGTGCAGCTGTGAGCTGGCCCTTGTCCTCACCAGAGCCTGCAGGTGCGAGGATAGTCCTCATTCCTCGAGCTCACACCCACGGGCAGCACGAACGGCTGCCCCTGCCCAGATGAGGCTGGCTGCTTGGCGGCTGCGACTCCACGGCCAGGCTCTCTGCTGTCCTCAGCTAGCGAGCCGTCGGACCCCCTGGCTGACTGTGGCTCCTGGGGTGAGGCAGGGCCCTCACCAGCCTCCTGCTGCTGCTCCTGACGCACCTGCTCTCGGACCTCCAGGACGATTCTCGAGAGCTCATTGAAGTTGCGAAGGTTCTCCACATCCGGCAGCTGGATGCGGTGCCGCAGGTCGATCTCCACTGTCTGCTGTCCAGCAGGAATGTTGGGGTCACCCTGCAGAGAGGGCAGGTGGGCGTCAGTGGGACTGAGACCCACAGAAAACCACACAGCCTACAGGCAGGCCCACCTCAGGCCCAGGAGCACTCTGGCTCTGCCAGACTCACGAGGTGAAGGCAGCCTACAGACGCCCTTTACAGCAGGGCATGGCGGCACACACCTTTAGTCCCAGCACTCAGGAAGGCAGAGGCAGGTAGACTTCAAGATAAGCCTGGTCTACATAGTCATCCAGGCCAGCTGGGGCTACAGGGAGACCCTGTCTCAAAAAGACACCCTTTACAAATCAGCACCCGGAACAGTGGCCCCATGGGCGATGGCACAAGTGACTGACCACGTGCCCACTGAATGTGTAGGTCCATACACATGCTCAGCTACGCTTAGACTCCAGATGAGACTGACTCACCTGTGAAGCCCATGGACTAGCCCAGGGTCTAGCAAAGGACAGCCCAGGCCTGTCTGCCCAGAACACAGTTCCTGAGCCTGACTATACAGCTCCCTCCCCACATCTCCATGGGACCAGGAACTAAACCCTAGGGGAGGGGCTGGGGGAATACCCTACCATGTCAAGTGGGATCTGATTCTGAGTCTTATCATCCTGTTCCACATGGAGCTTCTCCCAGAACAGAGGGCCACTAGGCCATGGGAGCCCCATACAGAGGCTATGCAGCCCAGGGGACATCAGCAACCCTCCCCCAGGCCCCGGGCAACTCCTAGGACAGGTGAAGGTGGTGGGAAAAGTGGTCTTGGCAAAGTGCAGTCCACATACAACCTTTCCTAGCCCAGGGGAACTTTATCTGAGGCTGAAAAGCCAGCCCGGCCCAGGATAGAGCCAAGGCCAACATGGGCTACAGGGATGTCTTCCGAGACACAGGGTCTCCCCAGGCTCTAGCTAACCCTGAACCTGGGAGGTCGGGTCATCAGGGCTGGAGGAGCCTCAAGAACAGAATGCTCCAGCTCCTGGGGGCCAGCGTGGGTGACCTGGGCCCACCCAGGACAGCAAGGTGCAGTGGGCACTCATTCACTGAGTCCTGTGTCTCTGGAGCATGGTAGAGCTGCATGTACTGGGTCAGCAGGTGGCCGCTGAGGCCAGCAGGTGGCTGTGAGGACAGGGTCCTGCTCACCGTGATCTTGGTGCCCCTAGCACGTGGGCCGTGGAAGCTGAGCATCACAATCTCCAGGCCGTGGCTGCCGTAGGTACCCTTGAAGAGGCCTGGCTTGATGAGGTCATCGGGGTGGCTGGGCGGGAGGTAGATCCGGCGATACGTCAGGCAGTTGCTACAAGAGAGTGGGCAGAAGCACAGGGCTCAACAGGTATCCTCCTGGCCTGGGCAATCACTTGGTTAAGCCCCTCACCCCTCCCCCCCGGCCCTCGTTCACGGCACCACGCATCCCCAGGGCTTAGTGGGGCCAGCACACCAGCACAGTGCAACTTGCCATGACCCTTGGGAAAGGCACCTATGCCCACATCACTGTGAGGGGACATGCCCAGGCATGGAACCAGAAGCCATGAGGAAGGCCAAGTAAGACCTAAGCCTCCCAAGGCCACTGGCTTAAGCACACACTGGCCACTGGCAAGCCTACATTAGAGTGAGGGACAAATCAGACTGTGGACACCACAGGGTGTGAAGGGCACACAGCACCCAGAGACAAGAGGCCTGTACTCAGAATGCCCACTTAGAAAGGGAGGGATTGCATTCACAGTACCCACGAGGGGGATTACTGGGTTCACAGCACCTAGAGGAAGGGCTGCACTCGCAGTACCCACTGAGACAGGCCTTCACTCACTCGTACTGACTGGTGTAGATGAACTTCATCAGGATCAGCTCCTGCATGTGCTCATGGAAGATGTCCTCCAGCGTGCGGCCCCACTCCTCCCTCAGCCAGGTCCGGAACTCCTTCCCAGAGACCGAGAGCACAAAGTCACCGACTGGGGCAGAGAGGCTGCTACTCTGAGTCAAGGTGCACAGGCTCCACCCATCCACACCTACGGGGCTTCGGTGTAGATGAACTTCATCAGGATCAGCTCCTGCATGTGCTCATGGAAGATGTCCTCCAGCGTGCGGCCCCACTCCTCCCTCAGCCAGGTCCGGAACTCCTTCCCAGAGACCGAGAGCACAAAGTCACCGACTGGGGCAGAGAGGTTGCTACTCTGAGTCAAGGTGCACAGGCTCCACCCATCCACGCCTACGGGGCTTTGGTGGGCAGGTTAGAAGAGCAGGAGCCGGTGTACGCCTGGCTCGGGGTCTGAGGTGTCCCACCTGTGAAGGGCACAGGCCCAGGCCTCACCTTCCCATGCAGGCTTGGACTCCCAAGGGAGCAGAGGCTGTGGGTGTCACTGTGCCCACCCCTGGGCCCCTGGAAGAGCTGAGGCCCAGCAGGACACCTGTCACAGCCGCTGTTGACCTAGCTGGCCAGGCCACTGTCTGTGGCTACCAATGAGGAACATGGGAGGACCTGGCTGGAAAACTAAGTGGATTCTCCCTTCCCATGGTGCTTTCAATTTCCTCAACATGGGAATTTGTAAACACCATATCTGGGAGGCGCCATAACTCACTCCGCATTCTGCTACCCAGTCACACTCAGAATAGCTCATGCTCAATGGCTTGATTCTATACAATTAACAATTTACACAACCACTGGCTTCCTTACTGAACAGGTGGTTCCAGTGCATAGCATTAGCTCCACACAAGGAGGCCAAAGAATTTACAAGTAAAGCTACAATCACGGGTTAGGTGGCTTTACACAGCAAAGCTCAAGAAAGAGCTGGAGTCACCACAGAGCCTGAAGGAAGGCAGAGCCACAGGGACAGGGCCAAGACCCAGAGCCACAGGGACAGGGCCAACACCCAGAGCCACAGGGACAGAATCAACACCCAGAGCCACAGGGACAGAATCAACACCCAGAGCCACAGGGACAGGGCCAACACCCAGAGCCACAGGGACAGAATCAACACCCAGAGCCTCAGGGACAGAATCAACACCCAGAGCCACAGGGACAGAATCAATACCCAGAGCCACAGGGACAGGGCCAACACCCAGAGCCACAGGGACAGAGCCACAGGGACAGGGCCAACACCCAGAGCCACAGGGACAGAATCAACACCAGCAAAGAATGAACAGAAACGCTTATGTTTCCTTCACAGCATCCTTAACAAAACGGAGGCTGAAGACACACGCCTCAGTCCACAGGACCCCACTCTTCAAATCAGAACAAAGCTGAGAGCAACGCCTGAAAGACAGTCTCACACACACTGTCTACAACCAACACAGGGCCTACACCCTGCTAAGAACAGACTCCTACCACCTGCCCTCGGGTCCAACGGTCCCACAACCCATCCCCCAATCACCGGAGCCCATACTGGAGCTCTCCATAAATGCAAAGAACCCCACAGCAATGGTGCTGTGAAAACTGGACACCTGTCTCCCTTACGCCATCACAAGTGGCAGCTCAGCAGAGGCCACAAACATGCCATAGAGCCAATATTCGAGAAAGGGCACGACAACACCAAGAGAAGGTGACCAGGACTGTATTTTAAAGATGGCACACCCCTTTATCTCTATGAGTTCAAGGCCAACCTGGTCTACATAGTAAGTTCCAAGCCAACTGGGGCTACAGGGAGACCCTGACTCAAAAAGACAAAAAAATAATAATAAAGGGAGGGGGGCTCTCTGCAAACTGGGGGTCAAAGCTTTTTAGAGCATAACAAAGAAAAATATTTAAAAATTAGACTTCATCAAAATTAAGCTTCTCATTACAGTTGCTGAACGTTGGAGAAAAAAGAGTTTTAATCAAATAGGGGCTGGAGAGATGCTCAGCAGTCAAGAGCACTGGCTTGGTTCCCAGCACCCACATGGTGGTTCACAACCATCTGTAACTCCAAATTCAGGGTATCTCATGTCCCCTTCTAGCCTCCATGGGCATTGCACACAGGTGGTGCACATACATTCATGCAGGCACGCACATATACATACACATAAAAATTATACTTAAAAAAACAAAACCCAGTACATAACAAATGAACAGAGACTTCATCAGCACCTTGCTGGGCAGACTACAGCTAAATAATGCCCAGGGGCCGCCCTAGTTAGAGTCAGAACGTCAAGGTGCATGAACCGGTCGTCATTAGGATAACCACCTGCCATCCCAGTAGGATAGCCCCACTGTACAAGGATAATACAAGGGCCTGGAACCAGAGCACGGGAGGGACTTCCTATCTGTCCAGGGGACACACTGTGCCTAACACTCCAGCGGAAATCACCATAGTACATTCCTGAAAGCCCTGGGAGATGGCCACAGTGAGGTGCCTGTATGCTGTGTATGGCTGTACTCCCTCCTCCCCCACCTCTGCTCCCAAGGCCCTCCCATCTCCAAAGGCCTCCATGCAGGGAGGGGGTGGGCAGCTAGGAGGTGGGAAGGAAGGTACTGGTGTGCTGCTGTAGAGAAAGACCGGGCCGTGTCTGTGGACCTGGCTGGAGACAGCTGTCTGGGACTGGGAGATGGCCACAGTGAGGTGCCTGTATGCTGTGTATGGCTGTACTCCCTCCTCCCCCACCTCTGCTCCCAAGGCCCTCCCATCTCCAAAGGCCTCCATGCAGGAAGGGGGTGGGCAGCTAGGAGGTGGGAAGGAAGCTGCTGTAGAGAAAGGCCAGGCCGTGTCTGTGGACCTGGTTGGAGACAGCTGTCTGGGATGTGCCTGGGGATCTGTATTTGTTACCAGGGTCCAGGGCTGAGGAAATCCAGAGCTTTCAGACAAAGGACACCATCTCTGGCCTCACTCCTAACAAGAGTCGTCAGCAATCTCCAGCAAAGCACCTGCTCCCCGTAAGAGGCAGTGTTTTCTACCAGGGGCGTAGGCAACTACATTCGTAATCAGGAAAAATCCTCCCTTTCAACACCAAGGGGTACCGCCTCTGACCCGGCCCCATCCCCCTGCACACTACCAGAAACAACTTGACTTTCAGTGCTAGGTCTCAAGACGCAAAGCACACCACCAACAGCTCACGGGCCCTCACGTTAGGAAGCACAGCCCGTGCATCATGACTCCCCATGCCACATCTCTGCTAACAGGAACCACTGCACACTGACAGCCCAGAAAAGCTGTGCTCTGACAAATACCCTGCACTGGGCAAGGTCAAGTTCTTTAAAATGGAAATCTCGGAGCAACATAAAAGCACTTGTGCAATGAGCAGGACACTCCGCACATAGCCTCCCTGCACACTACAGTCTAGAAACCCGGCCACGGGTCCACTGAGAGGGAGAAGACAAGAGCCCCAGGTGCCCCTGGGGCTTCCCTGAATCACACACAGAGACACAGCTTTCAAATAGCCTCCTGGCAAGTGTGGAGGAGAGCCAAAGGATCAACTTTGGGCTGCCTTGGGGCCACAGCACGGCTTCTGAAAGGTGACCTGACGCAGGGGCTGCTGCCGGTCCTAGCTCTCGACTTCAGGCAGTGCCACCTCACACACCTCCACTTTACCCAGCAGGGAGGCCAGGCCAGCACCATGAGATCGGAGGACTGGGCATGCATGTGTCTTCCACAGCCTCCCTCTCACACTGGGACTCACCTCCTGCCTCCCACCCGACATCCTGTGGTGGTCCGTCTGGTTGCACTTGGTAGAGAATTCGTCCTTCTTCACGATCTTCAGAGCCACCAGAAAGGAAAGGACAGGGAGGCCAGCGAGTGAGTCCCGACACAGCACAGGACAAGGACGAGGAGAATGGCACAGCCCAGTGTCCACCCCACAAGGCAGGACGGTACGTACAGCTACCACCACCCTCTCCACCAAACCCACTGAGGTTCAAGACATGTCAAGTCTGATCTACTTGGAAGGCTGAGGCAGAGATACGCCTGAGCTTCAAGAGTGAACTCCAGGCCAGGCAACTTGGTTGGACTCTGACTCAAAACCAGAGGAGGGCTAGGTGGAAAACTCAGCGGCCGAGTGCCAAGTGCTTCTGGCATGCTTAAGTCTAAGAATCAACAGACCTGCAACAAGGTTTTAAAGGATGTGGGGTGGGCAGAGCCAGCTCAGCAGGTGAAATGCAAGGTCCTGATTTCAGATCCCCAGGAAAAATCTGGGCATGCTGGTGTGTGCCTGTAATCCGAGCCAAGGACATGGCGACAGGTGATGCCCTGGAGCTTGGCCAGTCCAGCCTAACCGCAAGGCTGAATTCCCAATGTGAGACCTTATCTCAAAAAACAAAGTGGGAGCTGGGTGCAGTGATACACGCCTTTAATCCCAGCAGAGGCAGAGGCAGAGGCAGGCAGATCTCTAGGAGACCAAGACCAACCTGGTCTACTGGCCTGAGTTCCAGGCCAGGTGGGGCTACAGGGAGACCTTGTCTCCAAAAGACCAAAAATAAAAACAAAACAAAAAAAACCCACACAAATCAAGGTGGCTGGCTCCTGATGAATGACACCTGAGGGGTCCTCCAGCTTCCACATGCACACACATGCCCACGCATGTATATGCACGCACACACACAAAATGAAATTTTTAATTTTTAGGCTATCTTTAAAAAAATAAAAAACCAAGATACATTTATAACAAGCCAGCTGTCCAAAAAAGAACTAAAACCCTGTCGTCTAGCATGTACACATCTAGCATGTGCGCCTCCAAACACAGGCATGGTGTCTCCCCCACCAGGCTTGGAGCAGTGATTATTGGAGCTGGCATTGGAGTGCGACATCTAACTCCTGCGAAAAGGAGGGAAAGACCTGAGCTTGCAGGGAAGGCAGAAAGTCTCCAAGCAAATGCGAAAATGCAGGGATTCCAGCAGTCTCCGTCACGCCAGGCCAGCGCCAACCACACTCAGTAAGGGGAGACCTGTCCCCTCTCTGCTGAGCTGGACGGGCTCAGCACACTTGTGACAGCCTGCAGCTAAGAGTGCGAGACACGTGCCGGCACCCGCAGGGATGGCGCACCATCTCTCGCTACATGTGTCAGTCACGCCCCAGGGGACCCAGCACTCCCCTACCTGGATGTGGCCACTGTGAGGTCCTTTGTGGCCGTACATACATTCCACCGTGGCTGACTGCCTTTCCATCAGGTGGATCCTAAACAGAGGCTTGAATCGCATGGGGTCACCAACATGGGGGTCGTGAGGAGGGAGGTACATCCAGCCGATGATGAACAGGCCGTCCACCTGCGGCCAGGAGACAGGGTTCATGCTGAGCATGCTCTTCCCCTCCTTCAAGCAGACAACCCTGATCTAGAGCAACAAATGACTACACACCCACAGCCAGTGTCCCACAAACATGAGCATGCAGCGTCAGCGTCCAGATGAGGCCCCTATGGACACTTGCACCTGTCATCAGTCAAGGACACCGTGAGAAGGCTAACAAACTGCTTAGAACAAATCTTTGCTCACTTGGAAAATAAAATCTGGCCCCAAAAAGTGACCCAACAAGAAAACCTTGTCAATCTTCTCTGCCAGACACAGAGAGGGGTGGCTCGTGCCCCACAGAAAGGCACTGACATTCTGGTGTGAGCACCTCCCTCTCCCGCGCCCCTGACAGCCGACCCCGCAGGAGGCTCCGACTCACCACCACATTCAGCAGTCCTCCATATGGCCCGATGTCTGGCTGCCACAGCCCCAAAATGTGTCTGTATCGATGAAGCACTGCAGAAGGAAAGAGCACGTTCACCAGCATGCTCCAGGGTAGGCAAGGAGACCACCTCCACCGTGGCCCACTGTAGTGGGTCACCAAGGCCATTGCCTCCACACAGGTGCTGCTCAGACAGTGGATAAGTCAGGGTGTTCCTGCAGGCCCTGGCTGTCCGTGCACAGTGGTGGTGGTGTGCACAGTCTTTGCAAGCTGAGGAAGTCACAGAAGCCTTCTGAGAACTGCTCACACTCAGGTCAACCAGGCAGGACCACAAAGGCCGAGTGGCCACCTTGATCTGAGGTGGAGAGGGAGGAACAGCCCGGTCTTTGAAGTACATAGCCTGTTAAGAGAATTGTCACCACCCCAGGTCCAGCCCATGACCATCACAAGGGGTTAGAACAACAAGATGTCGGTCATCCGCCCAGGCTCAAACTCCAGGCCTCTAGAGTCCTGAGTCTATTTCTAAACACAGTGAGGCCAGCCCTGGCCTGATGGTCACAACTGGATGGGTCTGTTTGTCACAGGAATGGTAATACCAGCACCTCAGGAAATACAAGTGCTGAACTCGACAGGAAGAGCCTGGGGAGGCCAAGTGTAGAACACACTGATGCCTGCGTCTTACTCTGAATGCATCAAATGGCGGCCAGCACATCCTCTGAAGACCAGCTTAACCAATGCCAGGCTGGTTGGTTAGCCTGAGATGCCACTAAAAATTTCCAGAGAGCAGACCAGGTCACACAGGCTGGGGGCACACGGACCTACGGCCCTTAATTTCCGTAAGTGTGAAGCCTTCGTCTTAGACATTCACGCAGACAGGCAAACCAGCCTGATGAGCAGGCGACACACAGCAAGTGCATTCATCCCGCAGACATGAGCTGCCACCCCAGGAGAAGCAGGAAGCCGTGTGATGATGACCTTGCTAAGCCTGATAATGTGCGGCGGTTGGTCGGGTCTCACTGTGGGGCCCGTGCTGACCTGGAACACACTGAGTAGCTGGTGCTAGCCTTGAACTTCGTCAGTCCTCCTGCCTCATCCCAAGTGCTGGCATTACAGGCATGACCCACCACGCCCAGCTGGACCTCGATGTTTTTCCCAAGAATTGCCCCCTTGCACCTGCCTCTGAACTAACCCCAGGAAGAGCAGGCAGTGTCTGCGCCAGAGAAGGGGGTGCCGGGCTCATGGCAGAGCAGCCCGTGTCAACCCAGGGTCCAGAGAGACCATGAAGCGTGTGAGAAGAAATGAATGGGGATAACAAGTGCCCTTAACTCCAGCTCCAGGGGACTGACGCCCTTTTCTGGTCTCCAGGGGCACCAGGCACACACTTGGTGCACTTACATACATGGAGGCAAAACACTCATACACATAAAATAGAAATACCCATCACACACAGAAGAATCAGAGGGTGACTCCACCCTGTTTTTAGACTTTAGGATGCATCCCAATCACTGTAGGGGACACCGTTTGTGGCTCCACTGGGGGGGCTGCGGCACTGCAGGAGGTCCCCCACCAGACTCAACTGGGCAGTAAATAACCAGGGCTCACAGTGGCCATCCGGTTCCTGTCCCGACGTGGGCAGCCCTGCACGTCTCAGACCTCTAGAACATCAGACCTGCGTGAAGCTCTAAGCACTGGTCCATTGGTACCTCAACCCTCCAGGCCTTCAAAGCATCATGTGAGGCCAACAGTTTTCGTCGACTCTCCCAGCGCTGTCCCCTGAGCAGGGAAGGCTGCTTGGCCAGGACACGGTGTTCTGGAGACCTGTCTACCATCACGTGGGAAGCACCTCCATTCTGCAAAGTGCCCCCCTCCCAAGCTCAGCTCCGCATGGCTCCCATGCCTTGGTTCAGTCAGTTCACGTCTGTGCCCACTACATAAGCAAAGGTGTTCGCTAGCGGCTGTGCAAGGTGCCCACACTCCACCCAGAAGCATACCAGGCGAGCGTGAGCACCAGGAAGATGATGGTCACTCAGCAGCTTCTGCTTGACAGAAACTGGCCGTTTGTAAAACTTCACTATTTTGTTTTGAAGTCAGGACTGGCCTCAAACTCACCATGTAGCCGAGGCTGGCCTTGAACTCCTGATCCTCCTGCCCCTGTTTCCCAAGTTCTGGGAGGACAGGCAGGTCCACCACACCCAGCCAACTGTCTTTTTGACAACTGAAGTTCATTCACTCTGCCACCTCTACCCAACCACTCTTGTTCAAAGAGTAGACCAGCCACTATGGCTTACAAAGCCACCACAGCTCAGTCAGAAAAGGAATCCGTTCATCTTTACATTCTTGCCATCTTGCCAGCCCAAGAATCCGGTTCTGAAAGAGCAACTGTTGCTCCTGTATGTGACTACTGTGGGTGTGATGCTGGTGCTGTTTTTTTAAAAAATATTTTATTTATTATTTATGTGTATGAGTGTATTGTCTGCATGTATGTGAGTGCACCCGTGTCGTGCACTGCCGTGGAGGTCAGAAGAGGGCATCAGATCCCCTGGAACTGGAGTTAAGGACGGTTCATAGCCGCCATGTGGGTGCTGGGAATCAAAACCCAGGTCCTCTGCAAGAGCAGTCAGTGCTCTTAACCACTGAGCCATCTCTCCAGCCCTTGATTCTGGTTTTTTAAGTTCACGCTCTTCCAGTAGGACAGTGACTGACTGGTGAAGTTAAGACATTGGCCTACACTTCTTTTTGGTTATTTATGTTTAATTATATTTTTTGTCTTTTTGAGACAGGGTCTCCCCTGTAA
This sequence comes from Nannospalax galili, assembly GCF_000622305.1. Lineage (NCBI taxonomy): Eukaryota > Metazoa > Chordata > Mammalia > Rodentia > Spalacidae > Nannospalax > Nannospalax galili. The sequence goes on along the minus strand of NW_008344211.1, from coordinate 1,843,358 downwards.
CCCCAGCTGGCCTGGCACTCACTATGTAGACCAGGCTGGCCTCAATCTCACAGAGATCTGCTTGCGTCTGCCTCCCGAGTGCTGGGATTAAAGGTGTGCGCCACCACGCTTGGCTGGTTGCTTTTTAATCTCATTTATGTGTATGTATACCCTGTGTGTGGGGTGCCCCTGGAGGACAGAAGAGGATGGATTTCCTGGGGTTGGAGGGACAGGCAGTTGTACACTGCCTGATGTGGGTGCTGGAACTGAACTTGGGTCCTCGCTCTGGGGCAGGCAGGACTCTTCAGTGGTTGAGCCACCTCTCCAGCTCGTTTTGTTTTTTGAAATATGTCTCACTTTGTGGTCCAAACTGGCCTGGAATTCACCATGTAGCCCAGGCTAACCTCAAACTCAGCAATCCTCCTGCCTTAGCCTCCTGAGTGCGGGATGGCAGGCCTGTATCCCTGTCTCATCTTAAACAGAGGAGCCTCGCGGCTTATGTCTGCCTTCTGCTCTCTGCCCTGCTTCAGTTTTTGCTGTCGCTTCCTCAGAGTTGGACAGTGAGATGTGTCTCACCCAGTGACTGACGGGCACTGCCCAAGGCCAGGAAGCTGTGGGAACCCCTGTGGACAGCACCCAGGCCGCCACTCAACGTGACCCATCACAGCAAACCACAAACCAGGACTGCAGCAGAGCAAAGGTGGCAAAGCCAGGTCAGCAGCGTCCCAGGACCGGCCATGAGCCCAGGTGCGCCATGCAGCGCCACGGCAGAAGCCACAGCAGCAGCGGTACGTACGGCAGGTGTACACGTCTCTGTACTCCATGTGCTCGTAATCGGGGAGGATTTTCATGAAGCGTCCCGACTTCACACGCGGGTTAATACCTGGACAGACAGGGCGGGGACAGGCTGAGGATGGTGCCCTTCCCACATGCACCCCCTCTGTCCTGCCCCCACATGCTGGGCGGCTGTGCCAGGAGGCTGTGCCAGGCTGGCCCTGATGGCTGTACAGCACACCTGAGGACTTGTTTCCCTGTTTGCTGCAGCTTACTGGGGCACAGAGGTGGGGTGCCCGGGGAGCTGGGCAGGGCCCTTCCGCAGGCACTGCTCTGGCACTGTGTGTTTTAAGGTGACATCACACCTGTCCCAGCTGAATCCAGGTTGACCAGCTCGGCCACCTGTTCGGAAACTCGGATGGACTCTGTTCAGCCCTCCATCCCCGGGCTTAGGAGTGTTCACAGACTGTCAAAGTGCAGCTCCAGCACTGTGATTGACACATTGGCCAGTGCAGCACCCCCAGAGCTGGAAACCGGGCTGGAAGGCCTGGCCCTGCACCTGCAAATACAGCCAGGGAGTCCAGACAAGCACCCAGTTGTCCCTGCTTCCCTGTGCACCCCGCCCTCACGTCAGTTCCCAGGCCTGTGTCCAGGTGGGTTTTCCCACAGGTCAGCAAGACACAGCTGAGGTGCTGCATCCTGGAGCGCTCCGTTGGCCATCATGGGACATTCTGATACCTGGGCAGTGCCCATACCCGCATCCCTGCCAGGATGAGACTTGCTGCTCGCCGCTCTGGAAGAGCAACCTGAGCTGGCTGGTTTGCAACAGGAGGTCAGGAGGCCACACTCAACAGTCAGAGGAGACACACCACCCAAGGCACCCACGACAACCACATGACCACAGACTGGGAAGTGGACTCCGTGGGCTCTGAGAGGCCATCTGGAGACGGGAAGGCTGCACTGGGAAGGTCAGGAGACTTTGGAAAGCAAAGGAGCTGGTGAAATAGGAGAGGGGGAAGAGCTGCCGAGAGGGTGGAGCACGGTGGGCAGGCAGCTGAGGAAGCCAGCAGAAAACTCCATTCCCAACTCCCACATGCCATCTACATCCACCAGGCTGCAGGCCCAACTCAACTCAGAAACACAGGCCATTCCTATCCAGTCCACGTTGCTGGGCTCCAAAGGGCCATGCAAACAGGACAGGCTGTCGTGGACAGCAGGTAGAACAAGTGCACCACAGCACAGTGGACACTACAGCTAACCCTGTTCACTTTGAACAGAAGGGAGGACGGCAAGTTCCCAACACCAGGAATCCACTGGAGGTGACAGACACGTCAATCACCCAACCTGGTCAGTACATGTAGCACACACAGACCAGGGTCACACTGTACCCGACAAACGCATATGGTTATTATGCACCTGTTAAAACAGAGCATACAAGAGCTGGGTGTAGTTGCGCACACCTTTAATCCCAGCACTCAGGAGGCAGAGGCAGGCGGATCTCTGTGAGTTCAAGGCCAGCCTGGTCTACATAGTGAGTTCCAGGCCAGCTGGGGCTACAGGGAGACGCTGACTCAAAAAGACCAAAACCAACCAAACAAACAAAAAAACAGAGATAGGAGCCGGGCACTGAACCCTCAACACCACCAAAAAAAATATACATTAAGTAAAAACACAGGTCCCAGATGTCTCACAGAAGATGCCTTTAGCCACAATGAACTAAAAGTGAGGTCACTGATGTGCCCAGGACGGGAGAGAGCAGCACCTGAAGGCAGCCGAGGCGGCCAGGGTTGTGTCAGTGTTACTGGGCGGTAGCGTCTGAGAAAACACAGCAGCATCCCCCAAACTGTCTTCGCCCACCTGGCACTGGGGGTTTCTAGAACAAGGCAAGGACAGATAAAACAGAGACTGACTCACGCTTGGCATAAACGTCGCGACATGACACGCCCGTGATCTCCAGCTTCCGCAGGTTCTCACAGACACCGTACTCTGCAACAAGAGAACACACCAGACTGAAATCAAGAAATCACAGAGCAGCTGGATAACGCCAGCAAGCAGGGCAGGGCAGGGCAGGGAGGCCAGGCAGGATGGGTGGGGAGGACGGGCGGGAAGGCCGGGCAGGATAGGTGGGGAGGACGGGCAGGGAGGCCGGGCAGGGAGGCCGGGGAGGATGGGTGGGGAGGACGGGCAGGGAGGCCGGGAAAGATGGGTGGAGAGGACGAGCGGGGAGGCTGGGCAGGGAGGCCGGGGAGGATGGGTGGGGAGGACGGGCAGGGAGGCCGGAGAGGATGGGCGGGGAGGCCGGGCAGGGAGGCTGGGAAAGATGGGTGGGGAGGCCGGGCGGGGAGGCTAGGCAGGGAGGCCGGGGAGGATGGGTGGGGAGGATGGGCAGGAGCCCCCACCCCACCCTGCACACCAACCATTCTGACACAGTTCTGCAGCCCAGCTACACAAATGAGACAAGCTGCTCGGTGGTCTGGAAACAGTGGCTGTTTCCATGAATAATGCTACAGTTCCAGAGGCCCACCTGACCCACAGCATGGCTCACCTTAGCTCTGGCCTGCCACCAGGAACCTGCCAGACCTGGTGAGGAGTGGGACATGCCCTGCCCCTTTCGTCAAGATGCCCTGGTCCCACCATGGGAAATGTAAACGACACGTACTACCCTTTCTACCAAAGGGTTAAATAGACAAAGTTCCATCTTCAAAGAAATCTGGAAAAGACACCACCCAGCTCCCTCCTCAGTCAGTAGTCCTCTAAGACCAAAGTGTGAGCTCACTGCTGTGCTGTGCTGAAGACTGCGTCCTGGCCTCCACAGTTGCATTTTGCAGGGCTGGAGAGACGGCTCAGTGGTTAAGAGCACTGGCTGCTCTTACACAGGACCCAGGTTCGAGTCCTAGCACCCACATGGCAGCTGACAACCTATCCGTAACTCCAGTTCCAGGGGATCTGACGCCCTCTTCTGGCCTCCAAGGGCATTGCATGCACATGGTGCACTTAACATACACGCAGGCAAAACACCCACATACATAAAAATAAATTAAAGTTGCATTTTGTTCATCAACTGTGCCCCTTTAAGTTAGCTTTAAGTTAGCTAATTGAATCAGAACGTGAGGCCAAGCTCCCCCACCACTCAGAGTGAGGCACAGGACCCCTTGCTAGGAATAAAACCCAGCGGGACCCAATGGGTATGCTTGCCAGCTTGATGGGGCAGCAGGGCTGCACACCTTTCTGCCAAAGTAAAACTTTTGCCTTGCCAAAATCCGTGGATTGTGTGGTCATTTCCTTGAGACCTCCAGACCCAGTTCTAACATCACAGCCAGTGAAGGGTCCTCGGCACCCTCCCCATCCTCCCACCCAGATGACAGCATGTGTCTCCTGATCGCTGCCCCATGCCATCTACCCCAGCTCCACTCCACCCCAACACACTCCAGCCAAAAGCCAGCCCTCTACCTCAGGCCTCACGTGGTGGAGGCAATGTCACTGCACCAGTCCTCACCAGAGCTGCCCACAGCCCAGCAGCCCCTGCCCACAGTACACAACTCACCAGTACACCCAGCCAGGCCCCATTGCATTTAGTCCTGCCCAGGAGAAGCCCACGCCATCTCCATCAGCAGAGGTTGGAGGTGCAGAGGTGTGACCTGCACATTGAGAACCTGGGCCTGCAGGGGTCAGAGGCCAGGACTAAAGTTGGGAGCACAGTTCCCCTTGACATGCACACAGCATGAGAATGAGCAGGGGGCTGCTCAAAGACAGTCACAGCTCACACCTGCAATGTTCATACACCTACAGTGTTCAAAGTGACCTGCCAGGTCAGGACTCAGGCCCTGTGGCAGGGATAGACACCAGTCATCTGGAATGGGACTCGATATAGCCCGGTGGGAGGCTCCAATGTTGTACCCTAATGCATCACTCTGACAGTCCCCAGTGGCTGACCTCCCCCCAGTGAGAGATGCTACCAGCCCCATACTCAGGAAATGGGTGAGATCCCACCAGTGCTCAGGGGAGTCAAGATGCAGGCAGCATGGAGGTTCTGATATGTTCCCTCCCTCTGCCCCAGGCCCCAGAGAGCCACAGCTCTTCTCAGTAGTGTTTGGCTATCACCTCCAGGGAGAAGATCCAGGCAAGGTCCTCAGCACCACAAAAAGAGAGGGAGGGATGGAAGGAGGGAGGGAGAGATTACTGAGGATTAAGCTTGGCACACTGTGTTACTCTAGGGTTGCTCTTCCTGGCTCCAAGGTTTAGGAATGGCGTGCACTGCACACCTGGGTGCATCCGTGAACTTATTTCTATCAGCAAACCACAGGGTCAGACCAGCTCACCCCCACAGACCCTCCTCCCTCTCAGCAATTTTAGCTGGAAGAAAAGGAAGTCCATCAGCAAATGTGCGGAAGAAAGAGGAAGTGGGCAGACCTAATGGGAGAGAGGGCAGGACCTCAGGCTGGCTAGGCTCAGGCTGTGGGCATCCCAGCTGGGCAGGAGCTGGCAGCCACCCTGGTTCACCTCCCACAGCCCCATTAAAACCTTATCTCAGATGCTGATCCAGCAGAATGTCTCTGGAATGATTGTCAAGTCAGCTGAGGAAGAGGGGGCTGAGACAGCAGCGTGACCCAGGCCTAGTGCCATGGGCTTGACCTCCAGGAACACCTTCCTCCACTCTGCCAAGAAGAACCTGTTCTGACTGCGGGGCACGGCTGGGCTGACTGACTGTGGAGCACGGCCAGAGTCAGAGTGCTCCAATGCCCAATCACCACTGCACAGAGAAGGCTGGGGGACACTTAAATGCCCACCTGACTGTCACAGGAAGCACTGTGCAAGGCTGTAGTCCTTGATAATGAAGCACGATCAATCAGATTCAATGCATCAACTCGGTTAACCTCGGAGAGGAAATTTGACCACTAACATAATTTTAAAATTTCTATTTATTTTTATTTTATGTGTATGAGTGTTTTACATGCCATGTATGTAAGTGCAGCATGTGCCTGCAATGCCAGAGGAAGGTGTTAGATCCTGAGACTGGAGTTATGGATGGTTGTTGGTCATCATGTGGGGTGCTGGGAACTGAACCTGGGTCTTCCTCAAGAACAGTCAATGCTCTTAACCACTGAGTCATCTCTCTAGCCCCCACTAATACAATTTTAAGTCTGCAAATTAAACACAGGACTTCTTATCATGGGCTGGGAATGGTGCTTAGTGGTAAAGCCCTTGTCTTACATGCATAAGGCCCTGTGTCCCTTCCTCAGCACTGGGGTTAAAAAAAACACAGAGCCAGGCGGATCTCTGTGAGTTCAAGACCAGCCTGGTCTACATAGTAAGTGCCAGGCCAGGTGGGGCTACAGGGAGACCCTGTCTCCAAAACAAAACAAGAGTTAGGTTAGAACTAAGGCGAGGAACACATCCCTGACTCAGTGAAAGCCATTGTCCCACTCACCACTCACTAGACCTGTGCAGCTGGGTGAGAGGCTGGGCCTGTGCAGCAATCACTGGTCACGCCCAGACCAAGAGTACCCATGCAGGTGTCTCCTGACACCCCATGCAGCCATGCAGTCACAGTGAGAGTCGGGGAACTACTCCACACATCACATGGTGACTGCCCAGCTACACCAGGGCCGGCGTCACAGGCGGTCTTCCTGTGCTCCACACCACAGCTTCCCTTTGCTCACATGCTGAGGGCCCTGACTCGGTTCACGGTTTTTCCTGTGGCCAAGCTCGACAGAAACCCACAGAACGGAGAACAGCGAGTCCTTGAGGCAGTGCTAACGCTCACCACTGTGGGTTTTCCAATATTCCCAGAGGCACCAGGACCCACTAGAAACAGCCAGGTCCTCTACAGGACCGAACATCCCTTCTGACAGCGCCAAGAACAAGCCACATCCTGGAGTTGTTCTGCGACCTTCCTGTAAGTCCTCAAAGGAAGCTGCCCTGAAAATAGGTCCGGCCGGTGCCCCTGCCAGCAGCTGGGGGGTCCCTCCCCTCCAGAAAAGCCAACAAGTGCCCACTCTGCCTTCTGCACTGAGCTCAGCAGATAGCTAGCACGCCGGCTTGGTTTTTTGTTCGTTTTTTTGTGGTGCTGGAGATGGAACCCAGGCCCCCGAGCCGTGTTTCCAGGTCCACAGTGTGCCTTAGCAATGGACTTAGTGTGGCAGGTCAGCGACTGAAACGGTTCCTCTTAACCTGACTACAGTGGCCAATGCAATTCTTTCTCAGAAGTGTCCACTCCACAGTCCACAGACAGCAGAGTACACAGGAAAGCTGGGGGGGGGGGGGGTTACAGACCAAAGGTTGCCCTGTGCGAACAGTATGAGCCCCTCAGGCTTGCCAGAGGACACATCAGGTCAGCTGCTGGGCGAAGGCCCAAGGAACTGAAAGTGGGTCTCCAGAGGAATCCCTCACAACACCCAGAGCTGGGGATGCTGCAAGTGTCCAAGGAGGGGCACAGTCACTTCAAGGCTCCACTCACCCAGACTCCCTAGAGCAGTCCCATTCACAGTGACCTCACACTGGCCATCCTCCTGCCTGGGCCTCCTGATTACAGGCACACGCCACTACATCCAGCTGTTACATATATTTTTATTCCAATAAAAAAACTGTCACTTCAAATACTACAAATTTTTTTTGTCTCTTTTGAGACAAGGTCTCCCTGTAGCCCCAGCTGGCCTTAAACTCACAAAGATCCGCCTGCCTCTGCCTCCCAAGTGCTGTGATTAAAGGCGTGCGCCACCATGTCCGGCTAGATTTTTTTTTTAAATAGAAAGTTAGGCATGGTGGCAGCACAGGCCTGTAAACCCATGTTCTAGAGGTTGAGGCAAGAGGGTCACCCATGAATCTGAGGCCACATGGACTATACAATGAGTTCCAGGCCAGCCTAGGCTACAGAAAACACACATACACACACACACACACAGACCCCAAAGGGGGACAAGTTTAAAGGGGAAAAAGACTGAGAAAATTTACCCCAAAAAAAATTTTTAAAGACTTCTTTCTGTCAGGGGCTGGAGAGATGGCTCAGTGGTTAAGAACACTGGCTGTTCTTGCAGAAGACCCGGGTTCAAATCCTAGCACCCACATGACAGCTAACAACTGTCTGTAAGTCCAGTTCCAGGGGATCCGACAGCCTCTTCTGTCCTCCGCGAGCTCTGCACGACATGGGTACACTTACCTACACGCAGAGAATACACGCACACACATAAAATAAAATTTAAAAAAAAGAGTTGTGGTCTCAGGGCTGGAGCGATGGCTCAGCGGTTAAGAGCACTGACTGCTCTTGCAGAGGATCTGAGTTCGAATCCCAGCGCTCACACAATGGCTAACAATCCTCACAACTCTGTTTCCAGGAGATTCGTCCCCCTCTTCTGACCTCCGCGTGCATTGGTGCACTTATGCACATGCAGGCAATACACACATACAGATAAAATAAAAAAATAATAAATAGAATATTAAAAGCCAAAAAAGATTGTCAGAAGACAGAACACACAGTCAGGGCGGTAAAGGGAAAGAAGGAACCTGACGAGAAGAACAGTACGAGACAGGCGTTACTAAGGGAGATGTGGGAAGTGGGGTAGTCAGATGAAGGGTCACACCAGGAAGTGCAGGGAGTGTGGAAGAAGGCGCTCACAAGGACTGTCTGACACAGGTACTACCAAGGCTGATTTGGGGAAAACAAGGAGGACGTGCAGGGAGGGCTAGACAGGGAGAGAGGAGAGATAAATAATGCCTAGTGTACCAGAGGGAATCATCAATCCAGAAACCTACTGAAAAATTACACATACGATATCCCTACATGAGTCCGTGTGTTTAGCTGAAGACTGGATAACAAGAAACAGCTCCAGACAGGAGAAACCTTCCTTTGAGTTGCTGGCCAGGTAGTCTAAGAAATTCCCAAATCACTATTGCCACAGTCCATGATGGCCTCCCAGAACTTGATGATAAGACCCTATTGCTGAAGACAGGACATACTTCGGACACAGGACTTGGAGCAATGGAGCTGGAGCTGACCTGGAAGCCACCTCCCCTGAAGACAGCTCTCAGAGCTTCGGAGAGCACTGTGCAAGCTGCTAAGGGAGAGCATCAATCCATGGTCCAACCCCAACTTCAAGGCATAACCACATCAATGACCGGCACAGCAAACGACACTGGTGCAGTAGTGGCACTTTTATCTTGGGGGTAATCAGCAGCTACCTCACTAAACTCAAAGCCCATTCAATGGGAGGAAACTCATGTGTGGTACTGTAAGCCTAGCCAAATACACAGAGCTGGAGAGGTCATAGATCTTAGAGAAAACCCAAGCCTCTCACATCCCTAGACAAATGTAATTTCTTACTATGTACAAAATACAGATCCTTAAATTCACAGACAGGCCCCCAGTCCCCACCCGCCAAAGTACCAAAGCAGCTTCTTAGCAACAGACACAGATTATTACAGAGTTCCACCACTGAGCACACACAGATTGTCGGTGACTTGCCCAAGCCTAAGTGGCACATCTAGGATGCAGCCTCTACATCTA
>NW_008344211.1:1826427-1833814 GCF_000622305.1 Nannospalax galili | reverse complement strand
TTTTTTTTTTTGATTTGGTCTTTTTGAGACAGGGTCTCCCTGTAGCCCCAGCTAGCTTGAAACTCACTCTGTAGACCAGGCTGGCCTTGAAACTCACAGAGACCCACCTGCCTCTGTCTCCTGAGTGCTGGATGAAAGGCCTGCGCCACCACGCCCAGCTGAGATCACTAATGCATCTCTCAATCAGTTCTCATCAATGACGCTCCCTCATGCAACAGAGGGCCAGGAAAGTAAAAGGCCACAAATGGGCAAAGCGTAGAGTGTCCACCCACCCAGGGCTCAGGGACCTCTGCAGAAGAGGGGTGGAAAGACTGTAAGAGTCAGGGAGGAGGTGCACGACCATATGGAAACAGAGTCCTGCAGGCTCCTGGGACCCTTCTCATACAAACCTACAGCAATGGTGTCAGCATGCACAAGACCCATGGAAACTCAGGCAGACAAAAACCCAGCACAGAACGGTGGAAATGGACAGCAGGCCCCAATCTTAGTTGAAGAATTATTGGCAGCTGATTACTGCTAGGTTAGGAAGAGCTGATCTTAAAGGGAGGGACTCCAGATAGGCTGACTAGACCCCAGGAGATGAACTTGCACTGAGGGACGTCAGAGGACACTAACTCAACATGATGGGCTTTAACACGAATGACAGAAGGCATGAATTCGAGTGGGATGGGGGCTATGGAGGGCTGTCATTAAGACGTTCTGTACGAATTACACAAAAATTCAAAAATTTTACCAAAAAAACAAAAAAAGACTGCCAGGCATGGTAGCAGTCTATATAGTGAGTTCCGGGTCAGCTGAGGCTACATGGAAACCCTGTCTCAAAAAGACCAAAAAAAGACTGTCAGAAGGCCGAACACCAGCCCTGAGTCAGACTGCCAGCTCCACCCCTTGCAGGACTCTACTCAGAGCCACAGCTGGGCACAGACTTCCGTCCAGCAAGCCCAGCTCTGCAGCTGGGTCAGTCCCTCACAGCTGTTCCCTGGTGATCTCTCTCTCAGTCATTGGGAACTCAGGTCACTGTCCCCAAGGCACCTCTTCTCAGAACCCCTGGAGCTCCCTGGAGCAATCCAACGCAGATCAACACAGACAGCTGGTGTGGAAGGGTGAGAAGGTACCAGGACCGCAGGTGACACGACTCCACAAGGGCCGCTGCACCCCTGGTCAAGTTATAGGACCAGGGGATGAGCTACTTGGTGGCACGTGAGCTCAGCAATGACAGGGCAGACACTTAGACTGCCGCTATGCCCACAAGGCCGGCTTCAGACCCAGAGCACACCTGGTCCTGGCTGCTGAAATTGGCCCCTACTATGGCCACACAGAACACTCACTTTTATTTAATTTTTTTCATATATGTATGTGTGTGTGTATATATATATTTGTCTTTTTGAGACAGGGTCTCCCTGTAGCCCCAGCTGACCTGGAACTTACTATGTAGACCAGGCTGGCCTCAAACTCACAGAGATCTGCCTACCTCTGCTTCCCAAGTGCTGAGACTAAAAGTGTGCACCACCACACCTGGCTCAATTATTTTTATTTTATGTGTATGAGTGTACTGCCTGTGTTTTAGTTTGTTTCTTCATTGCTGTGACAAAATACTCTGACCACTACCAACTTAGGGAGGAAAGGGTTTATTTGTCTTACATCTCCCAGGTCGCAGTTCATCAGGGAGCTCAAGGTAGGAACTCAGGGCAGGAACCTGGAGGCAGGAGCTGGAGCACAGGCCATGGAGGAACACTGCTCACTGGCTTGCTCCCCTGGCCCCTGCTCAGCCTGCTTTCTTATACAACACAGGCCCACCTGCCCAGGGTGGCACCACCCACAGTGGGCTGGGTCCTTCCACATCACTCATCAAGAAGATGCCCCACAGACATGGCCACAGGCCAGTCCAATAGAGGAAATTCCCCAATTGAGGCTCCCTCAACCCAGGTGTATCAAGTTGACACTAAAGCTGTCCAGCACAGCCTGCATGTGTGTAAGTGCACCCATGTGGTGCAATGCCCATAGAGGTCAGAAGTTGGTATCAGATTCTCTGGAACTTGAGTTTGAACAGTTGTTAGCCACCATGTGGGTGCTGGGAACCAAACCCCCAATCCTCTGCAAAAGCAGCCAGTGCTCTTAACCTGAGCCAGCTCTCCAGCCCCAGAACACGTGATCCTAAAGCAGACGCAGAAAAATCACTCCTACAGCCAAGTCACTGTCACACACTGGAGACCAAAGACTGGACACAACCAGCCACATCCACGTGCATCTGAACATTCAGGCACTAACAACAGGACAGGTGAAATGCACAGGGGCCATATGGCCTCTCGCCAAAGGCATCTTGGGAAGCAGAAGGATCCTAACCCCATCCTGCTCCCATGGCAAGCAAACTGACCACAGCAGGGGCCACAGGGAGAAGCCCCCACTTATCTGTGAGCTAACTGCAGCTGGCTACCCTGGGCTCCTTTGAGGTTTGGGACATGCTAGCCTCACACACCAGGCCCAGGTTGATGACTCATCAGCCCTTCGCTCTGTCACCGTGGACAGGCAGGCATCTGCCAATGGACAGTGCTCACAAGGCTCAGACCCAGGTGTCTCCAAAGAGGAAGGGAGGGTGCTCGGGCTTCTGGGGGACACTGGCTCCTCTGCCCAGCCCCACATGCCATGCTGGACCATGTTAAGACTCACAGCTGATCACAGCACTGCATGGACACTGCAGGTGACACTGCTGTAGGAATCGCCAGGCAGGTGGTACACCACAAGCAAAGCTTAGGCCGGCTGCCACCACCCCGGACACAGGAGGAAGCAAGGCATCTGTGGTATGGGGTGAGCTGTGACATCTCCTCATGTTAAAATCCTGAAATCCACCTTTTAAAAAAAATTATTTATTGCTTTTATTTTATGTGTATGAGTGTACTGCCTGCATGTATGTGAGTGCACCCGTGTCGTGCAATGCCGCAGAGGTCAGAAGAGGGCTTCGGATTCCCCCTAGAACTGGAGTTAATGACGGTTCATAGCTGCCATGTGGGTGCTGGGAATCGAACCTGGGTCCTCTGCAAGAGCAGTCAGTGCTCTGAACTGCTGAGCCATCTCTCCAGCCCCATATCCGGGGGCTTTAAGGAAGCACCTTGCAGATGCACAGCGTCAATACTGGCCGGCAGCCGATTTGGATGAGGCATTAAGCATTAACCAGAGGCCCATCATGGCAAGGGCAGGCAGTCAGGGGTGAGGACAGCACTCTGGGACTCCAGGGCTTATTTAGAGCCCTCCCACACATAATGTAACTGCAGGTGGCCAGTGGCCAAGAGAGTGATGCATCAAAAATGTGTTTATGTCCTAGTGTGCTGGGTTCTGTTCTCCCCTCTGGGGACGAATACCCACACACACCCCAGAGGCAGGAACTCTTTTCAAAGACTACAAGAAATGTTTATTCCAACAGTACCCTGCTGCCCTGAGTCAGTCCACATCCCAACATGTGGGCCACCGAGGCAGATGCATTAGGGCAGCAACCAGCTTCCCTCATGACAGACCTGGGGACCCTAAGCCACTCACTGCCACTGTTTTCAGTGGCACAAACAATGACTTCACCCCAAGTTGTTAGTGTTTCCCAGGCCATCCTACCCTTGGAAGAAAGAGGGTTTGTCCCACTGTTCCTGGTATTATAATTGTTACAGTGGCAGGGATAGCACCCAGGGGCTCATACATGCTGGGGCAGAGCTCTACCATGGAGCTACACGCCCCCCCCCAAGGCTCTTTTCACTTTTTATTTTCAGACTGGATCTTGTTAAGTTGACCAGGCTGGCCCTGAACTCACTCCACAGACCAGACAGCCCTGACACTTGAACTTAGTGCCTCAGCTCCCTGACATTCTGCTTATAAAGTTCTTAAAAGAAAACGACTTATTCACACCTTGACTTACTCAAAATTCTCAAAAGCAATACACCCCAGGCACACGTGAACATGTCATCTCATGCACCCTCCTAGGACACTAGAAGGCAGAGCCACCGTTACAGTCCTGCCAGGAAACTTCGGGAACCAGGAACCGGCCTGCTAACCAGATGGCAACAGGAGCTTTTTTACACCCAAATCCATATGACTTTGGCCTTATCAGCATCCACCATAACCGAATTCGGCATCCAGAAACAATGACACTGGGAGGCTCAGGGAAGCAAGAATAGGTCTGCCTCACACACACTGTTCCTGGAGACACTGCCTCAGTGAATGCGGTAAATACTGTCTGAGACTACTCAGCAGCCGGGCCCTGACCTGTGTGAAGGGGAGTATACCAGCCTCAACAGCCAGATGCCCTGCACAGCTGAGACCCAACATGTGTGCAGTGGGGTGAGTGAGTCAGAGTTCAATGCCTTGCTAAGCTACAGAGCACGTTCAAGTCCAACTTGGGCTACATAGGGAGCCCTGTCTCAAAAAAAAAAAAAAAAAAAACCCACAAACCACACAAATCGAAGAAAGCTAACAGGAAAAGATGCTAGATTGTGCCTGTAACCCCATTACTTGTGAGGCTGAGGCAGGAGGATTGCTTCAAAATTCAAGGCCAGCCTGGACAACCATGTAAGACCCTGTCTAAATAGACAAATTAATTAAGTTTCTGTTTACTGGGGGTTTTACCCTTTTGCTTTTGGGTTTCCAGTGACAGGGATGGACTCCAGCAGCCTGCCAAGCCTCACCCCCAGGCCAATAAAAATGCATTTTAAAAATATTTTCTCAGCACTTGGGAGGCAGAGGCAGGCGGATCTCTGTAAGTTCAAGGCCAGCCTGGTCTACATAGTGAGTTCCAGGACAGCTGGGGCTACAGGGAGACCCTGTCTCAAAAAGACCAAAAAAAAAAATAATAATTTTCTATATTGCTGTGTGTGTACATATGTTCATGTGGGTGCATGTACATGCGTGTGGAGGCCAGAGGTGGACACTGGGTGTCGTCTTCTATCACTCGCCACTCCCCTTTTTTTTCCACTGAACTTGGAGCTCATGGATCAGCTAGGCTGGCTAGCCAATGTGCTACAAGGATCTACCTGTCTCTACTCTCTCCCACACCCCCATCAAATAGTCAATTGTTACTTTATTTGAGGGGGCCACATGTGGAGGTCCAAGGACGGCTTGTGAGCATCAGTTCTCTCCTTCCACCACATAGGTCCAGGGGACTGAACTCACGCTGTCAGGGCTGTTGGCACACATCTCTACCCAGAACCATCTTACTGGGTCCAGGAGACTGAACTCACTCTTACTGGGTCCAGGGGACTGAACTCATGCTGTCAGGGCTGTCGGCACACATCTCTACCCAGAACCATCTTACTGGGTCCAGGGGACTGAACTCATGCTGTCAGGGCTGTCGGCACACATCTCTACCCAGAACCATCTTACTGGGTCCAGGGGACTGAACTCATGCTGTCAGGGCTGTCGGCACACATCTCTACCCAGAACCATCTTACTGGGTCCAGGGGACTGAACTCATGCTGTCAGGGCTGTCGGCACACATCTCTACCCAGAACCATCTTACTGGGTCCAGGGGACTGAACTCACGCTGTCAGGGCTGCCGGTGCACATCTCCACCCAGAACCATCTGACTGGCCCTGCTCTTGTTTTGAGGTGGGTGCTGGGGTCTGAGCTCCTGCTTGCACGACAGGTGCTTCCGGCAGAGCGCCTCCCCAGCCCTAGCTGCGTTTTCACTAGCCAACAAGCAAATGGGAAGTCTCTGCAGTTTTCCACCCTGAGCAGCTCAGCTTAAGTACTGATCATGAACTCAGCACTCAGCAGCCTGGGGAATGGCCACAGGGGTGGCTGAGGCTGTGAACACATGGATCATTTGTGTCCCACCCCTAGTACTTGTTAGGACTTGCCTGGAACATCCTAATGACAGGCATGTAACACAGGGGAAATCACTCTTGAGAAATGGCATGGGACCACTCCATGCTCACCCCAGCACGGCAGCCACTTCAAACAAGCACAGATCTGAAGAAACGAAGCTAGCCGGCGTCATGGAACAGAGGATGAAACCGTAAGGTTTGAGTATCTCAAACTGTGAACCTCAGGAACAGCAAACTGAGCACAGGGGCTGCACCCACTGGGGGATTAGGAGCAGGAGGATCACATGAGTCCACATGACTTCAAGGCTGGCCTGGGCACCTTAGGGAGATACCATCTCAAAACCAAAGAAAGTTAAATACAGCAATATAGATGGAACTCAGGAACAGGTGACCAGATGACAAAGCCCAGTCTATTTCAGTACAGGGTTAGACGCTGGCCATGTACAGAGAAAGTATTTTCTTTTTCTTTTTTTTTTTTGGTCTTTTTGAAACAGGGTCTCCCTGTAGCCCCAGCTGTCCTGGAACTCACTATGTAGACCCGGCTGGCCTTGAACTCACAGAGATCCGCCTGCCTCTGCCTCCCAAGTGCTGGAATTAAAGGTGTACACCACCATACCCGGCCAGAGACAAGTATTTTCAAATGGCCTGATGATGCACACTCTAGGGGCTGGAGATGGCTCAGCGATTAGAGCACTGGCTGCTCCTGCAGAGGACCCAGGATCAGTTCCCAACACCATATCGCAGCTAACCACCATCCATAACTCTAGTTCCAGGGAATCCAATGCCCTCTTCTGACCTCTGTGGGCACTGCATGACATGGGTGCACTTACCTACACACATGCAGGCAATACACTCATACACAGAGAATAAAAATAATAAAATATTTAAAAAAAGAAAACACACTCTACCCACTATGGTGGCTGCCAGTTGAGTGGATAAGAAACCGGAAGACCTTAGCATTAACTGAGACGTGTGGGCTGTGTGTGCTTGTGCATTTGGGGGCGGGGATGAGCGAGCACCAAACCTGAACCTGGAACTCAGCATTTGGGAACCCTAGGATTCTGTAACTGCCTCCTGGCTCTTGTTACAGGTGCAAACCACAACGCCTGGCTTTCTACTTGGGCTCTGGAGATCCAAACTTAGGGCCTCTTGCTCCTGCACTTTATCCACTGGACCATCTCTCCCGCCCCTACCTGAGACATTTTCTTTCAAAAAACATGGAGGAACAGGGCCTAGTGGCTGACTTGTAGCCCTAGCCACTCCAGAGGCTGAGGCAGGACAATCACAAGCTCAAGGTCTCCTGGGATACAGAGTGAGTTAAAGGCCTGCCAGAGCAATTAGTGAGATCCCAACTCAAAAAAGGGGAGGTGTGGAAAGATGGCTCAGCAGTTAAGAGCACTGGCTGCTCTTGCAAAAGGACCTGGGTTCAAATTCCAGCACCCACATGGCAGCTTACAACTATAACTCCAGTTCCAGGGAATCCTACACCTTCTTCTGACCTCCTGGGGCACTGCATAACACCGGTGCACTTACACGCATGCAGGCAATACACGCATACACATAGAATAACAATATTTTGAAAGGTT
>NW_008344211.1:1824298-1825983 GCF_000622305.1 Nannospalax galili | reverse complement strand
CAGAAGAAGCTGTTGGATCCCCTGGAACTGGAGTTACAGACAGTTGTTAGCTGCCGTGTGGGTGCTGGGATTTGAACCCGGGTCTTCTGCAAGAACATCCAGTGTTCTTAACCGCTGAGCCATCTCTCCAGCCCCAGTAATAAATATTTTTAAAAGGGAAAAAAACTGTTTGCAGGGGAAAAGAAATGGCAACTGCCTCTGCTTCTGTTTTAAAGCACAAAAGCAAACCAGTTGTGCGTCTATGATAAAGGTTAGTATTGAGCATTCTTACACATTTGCAAGGAAAAACAGACATCCTAAGAGGAAACACAAACAGAAATTACAGAAGGGAAAACAGACGTGCCAAGATCAGCCGCCAAACAGCCATGTTCAGGGCTCAGGGCTCCATATGCTTCACCGTATACCGCCCCCAAAGTGACCCCGAGGGAGAGGCATATATAGCCTCCAAACACGCTCACTCAGACTGGGAGGCAGAGTAATCTGCCCACATCCCACAGGTGGTAATTGGAGCCAGGGCCAGAACTAACCAACTCCAATCCAGGTCTTGACCACTCAATCACACAAGGCCCTGCTGTGAGGGTTGGGGGTTGTAACGAAACCTTCCTGCACAGTACAAGAGAAACCCGGAGGAGGCTTTATCAGCGGGTGCGGCCTGCCATCCCACATTACCAAGAAGGTAATCTCAAAGGTTCTAGGCAATACCCCCGGAATTTCTACAAAATGCACAAAGCAGTCAGACCACTGTGGCCAGGAAACACACAAACCACCAAAGTTTACAGTCAGGCTCTAGCCTGGGCAGCAGGAGGCAGGGGAATCCCAGAAACTCCCCTATCCCCGCAGGGGTTACAGAGGGACAGTACCTCATCGCCACTCAACAGTAGGTACTGTGCTGCCCAAGGTAAGGAGACAGCACTCAAGAGGCCAAGGCAGGCGGGACCTCTGTGAGTTCCAGGCCAGGCTACATCATAGTGAGACCCCATCTCAAAAACAGAGGAGGGAGTCCAGTCCAGTGGCTTCTACTGTCTTCTTTTGGCTGCAACACGCATTAAGTGGGTTGGGTGGTTGGGTTTTTAAAGGCAGGGTCTCACCCTGTGGTCCAGGACTGTTGGCTGTCTGGCCCGTGGCTGGCTGTTTTCTAAGACCGGGTCTCACTCTAGCCCAGATCTGACCAGGAACTCACTGTGTAGCCCAGACTGACCTGGAACTCACCTCCTCCTCCTGCCTCTGCCTCCCAGGTGCTGGGATCACATTGTGGTCACCACACCCAGCTGTGTCAGGTGTTAGCAACCTGTCCTTACCAAGGCACCAGTACAGCCTGCACCCAGAGGGCACCAGGGCCAGATGGCAGAGGCTCTGAACCCCAGGGCACCCTAACCTGGCACAGAACACCCTAATCCAACAGGGCCCCTACCCCAGTGAGGACCCCTCCTCCCAGGTGCTGGGATCACATTGTGGTCACCACACCCAGCTGTGTCAGGTGTTAGCAACCTGTCCTTACCAAGGCACCAGTACAGCCTGCACCCAGAGGGCACCAGGGCCAGATGGCAGAGGCTCTGAACCCCAGGGCACCCTAACCTGGCACAGAACACCCTAATCCAACAGGGCCCCTACCCCAGTGAGGACCCCTAACCCAAGGGCACCCTAACCTGAAGGCCCCTCGCTCCAGGCCCCGCACCCCGGGCCCC
>NW_008344211.1:1820173-1823550 GCF_000622305.1 Nannospalax galili | reverse complement strand
GGGAGGGGCGGGGAGGGGGCGGAGGGTCCAGCCTAGGTTAGCTTGGGCCGACTGGCTGAACTTGCTGTCCCGCCCGCTGCTTGCCGAGGGTCCACACCCTGACCGCCGGGGTGGCCCTGAAGCCGGGAAAACGTAGTAGCTGGTGGTGTCGGGGGCAAAATAATCCCGATGCCCCGTGTGAGGTTCGAACTCACGACCTTCAGATTATGAGACTGACGCGCTACCTACTGCGCTAACGAGGCTCTTATGCGGCCAGAGGGTACGCCGTGGCTTCTGCACCTCCGGAGCAGGGATCCCGGGGCCTCTGCAAACGCGCGCGGCTCGGCTCGGGGTGGAAGCCCTGAGCCGGGAGCTTCCTGGCAGACCTGCATCCTGGCCCCTGCGCTGCGACCCGGTGATGGCCGCCCTGCTGGCCCTGCACCTGTTTGCCAGCTCGCCTCCCCGCGTCTACCAGGCAGCCCTCTTAAACGGAGGAAGCAGCCCAGCACCCCGCAGCGGCCTGTAATGTAATCCCGGTGCTCGGGAGGCTGAGGCAGGAGGCTGTGGGGCCAGCTTGAGCTACTGCAAGGCTTCATCCCCAAAAATAAAATGAGAGGCTGGAGAGATGACTCAGCCGCACTGGCTGCTCTTGCAGAGGACCCGGGTTCCATTCCCAGCACCCACATAGCGGGTTACAGCCGACCGTAACTCCAGTCCCAGGGCATCTGGCGTCCTCTTCTGACCTCCGGGCATTGCACGACACGGGTGCACTTACATGCAATACATTCCCACGCGTAAAAAATAAACAAAAATAAAATTAAATGAATTTAAATTACATTGATATGAAAATGGGCCACTTGTTCAGAGAGCAACTGTTAGGTGCACCTGACTTCTGAATCCACAGGTAGCTTCCCCGATGCTCAGCCTTGAGCACCTGGGGCCCCTCAGGTCACACATCCTCCCAACCCCTGGCTTTCTCCATGCTTTGCCTAGTAACAGACATGCAAAAAGCATTTTGACCCCTGACTCCTCACATTCCAGCCCCAGCCTCTAGCTTGGTGTCACCTCCATTCCTAACCCCCACCACCATCACTGGAGCAGCCCTAATCTAGGTGAACCCACAGCCTCCTCCTGGCCTCACAACTGCCCTGCCCGGGAAGGTTCCTGACCCCGTCCCGAGGGCACAAAGGTCCCTTTGTTAGAGACCAACAGTGTCGTTTTATCACGAACACTGTTTCTTCCTGATGCCGACTCCCTGGACACATTCCTGTCATCCAGTGTGGCAGCAAGCATCAGGAAGGTGGATGCTTCCTCAGTGAGTGTTAACTGAAAACAAGCTAGCCGCCAAGCTGAACCAAGATGCAAGTAGAGAGGCTGGTGACTGGTAGAGACAGGAAAGCTCAGTTGACTGACTCAGTGTTTACAGCTGCCTGACTAGCCTGGGAGCTATGTGCTGTGGGCATCCACCAATTCCAAGGTTAGCCGCACCATGGTTACATCTCTGGCTTCGAAAACTCACAAACAAAACCAGGCATAGTGGTACACAGCTGTAATCCCAGCACTGAGGAAGCCGAGGCAGGAGGGTCACTGAGTTTAAAGCCGGCCTGCGGAGCATAAAAGGGTTAATGCCCCAGGATTTTCCCCGGAGGAGCTTAGATCACAGCGTTTATTAAAGCGTATAAAATCAGGCCCTAATCTTAGCCGAAGAACTTTTGGCAGCTGATTATTACTACTGGGTAAAGAAGAGCTGATCTTAAAGGGAGGGACTCCAGATAGGCTGAATAGACCTCAGTGGATGAACTTACACTGAGGGACGTCTGGGGACACTAACTTGACTTGATAGGCCTCAACATCGATGGCAGAATGTATGAATTCCAGTGGGGGGGGCTATGGGAGGGTGCTGATGGGAAGGGATATAAAGATGACTGAGATGTTGTGTATGGAATACACAGAAATTCAATAAAAATATTAAAAAATATATAATTTGTCTAAGTTTTTATCTTTAGAGAAATAGTTATACCTGTCTATATCCATAACATGACCTATGGAACTCTGCAATTGAAAAGTAATAGATGATAGATAATAGATGATACAGATAGATGATTGATAGAAAGATGAAAATATATACTGTATACGTGTCAATATTTATGCTCAGCAAGAACTGGATCTATTTGGAGGATCAGTGAAAGGTTCTTTGGGGGAAGTGGCATTTATAATCATGGGAAATGCACAGGCCCTGGGTTCAATCACCAACATCCAAAGAATACATTTTTTTTGTTTTGTTTGGTCTTTTTGAGACAGGGGCTCCCTGTAGCCCAAGCTGGCCTGGAACTATGTAGACCAGGCTGGCCTTGAACTCACAGAGATTCATCTGTCTCTGCCTCCTGAGTGCTGGGATTAAAGGCGCGCGCCACCACTTCTGGCCCCAAAAAGTGTTTAAATGAGGGGTTTGAGAGATGGTTCAATGGCTAAGAGCACTGGCTGCAGAGCGCCCAACATGGTCACTAACAACCACTTATAACTCCAGTTCCAGGGGTTCCAAAGCCTTCTCCTGACTTCCCCCGGCTGTGCACAACCCAGGTGCACTTACACACATGCAAGCAAAACACTCACACATACAGTAAAAATCAATCAGCCAGGTGTAGTGGTGCATGCCTTAAATCCCAGCACTGGGGAGGCAGAGGCAGGCGGATCTGTGAGTTCAGGGCCAGCCTAGTCTACAGAGTGAGTTCCAGGACAGCTGGGGCTACAGGGAGACCCTGTCTCAAAAAGACCAAGAAACAAACAAACAAACAAACAAACAAATAATAGTGGGTGATTTGAAAGAAAACAGTGGGCAGCTGGGGCCATAAACAGCTCTGGAATCAGCACTTCGCTCCCCAAACCTCGGAGACCTGGACGAAGTTACTTCCGGTCTCTCTTGGGCCACCCGAAGGGCTCTAGGTCAGGTGCCGCAGAGTCACATACTACACCAGCCCCGATGGAGCCAGCCTGGTTGTCCATCAACGGGAAGCACGGTGCATGTGCACGAGAGAAATCTATTCAGCTGTCAAGAATGAAATTACAGGGCTGGAGAGGGCTCAGCGAAGAGCAGAGGATCCGGGTTCGAATAAGCACCCACACGGTGGTTAACAACCATTCATAACTCCAGTGCCAGGGATCTGACCCCCTCTCTGACCTCTGTGGGCACTGCACGACACAGGTGCGCTTACATACATGCAGGCCATACACTTATACACACAGAATAAAAACAATAAATAAAAAATAAACAGAAGAGTCCGTTTGCGGGTGCTCCGAGCTCGTGCCAAGTCTGAGAGGGACGTGGGCAAAGGAACTTGGCAGAGCGGCCGGCTGGGAGAGAGGGGATAACCTCGGACCTGGACGGCTGCGTGCCCCCC
>NW_008344211.1:1817740-1820080 GCF_000622305.1 Nannospalax galili | reverse complement strand
CCCCCAGCCCTTCCGGAAGGGCGGAGCCGCTCCAGGAGAGCTTTGTTTGTTTACTTGTTCCAGCCCGTGACGCTGAGTGATGGTGCCACTGGCCAATAGGCGCGCGGATAACAATACCGGCAGGCCAATCGGAATGAAGCAGAGGAGGGACAGAGCGGCGGGGTGCTGCGCACGCGCGGGAGCCCCGCCCTCCATGTTGAGTGTGGCGCCAGGGCTCAGTGATGCGGCCGGAAGTGTCCCCCGAATGTGTGTTCCCGAGTTCTCAGGTTCCGCTCATCCTAGGTTTCCAGCAGTTACGTCATCTGTGAAAAAAGCCGGAGGTGGGAACTGTTCAAAGTGCCACCGCTTGGGTTCCAGAATGAGCGGTTAGTTGATGACGTTTACTTTCTACTTATTTTTTTTAAGTATTTTATTTATTATTTTATGTGTATGAGTGTATTGCCTGCATGTAAGTGAGTGCACCCGTGTCGTGCAATGTCGCGGAGGTCAGAAGAGGCTGTCGGATCCCCTGGAACTGGAGTTAGGACAGTTGTTAGCGGCCATGTGGGTGCTGGAATTCGAACCCGGGTCTTGTGCAAGAATAACCAGTGTTCTTAACCGCTGAGCCATCTCTTCAGCCGGATGACCGATGTCTTAATTCCAGCACACTTCTGTCTGCAGGTTTAAGTAAACCCGCCCCCAGGTTTACTTGTGTGTGAATGAAATGGAACAAGCTCTGAAGATAATCCACGTACTGTGGGAGAGCTGAGGCTTAGAACACACTGACCACCGCTGCTCTGATTGCTTTAAGTGTCACGCTCTGAGATTGCTTAGTGCAGGGAAGCATTGGGGCGCAGTCTATGCAGAAGTCAAAGATGTGGACTGCAGTACCGCACAGGCCACAACAGCAGCCAGGCCCGCACCTCTGCAGACCGAGGCCCAGGGTTCTGTGGCCGCCTCTCAGAGGGACAGATAGTAGGATCCTCTCGTTCCCACCCCTACCTCCAGATGCCAGATGCTGACTTTTCTGTCTTGCCTTTGAACAGTTGTCCAGCGACTCAGAAAAAAAGCCCATTTCTTACAAAGAGCAGTTAGACCAAGAAGCACTCACTAACCTGTCTCAGAGAGCCAGAAAAGGAAGCACGTTTCAGCATTGTCAAAGGACAACACTGCTAGTTCAAACTGAGCCCCAAGATGGAGTCACTACCTGGTGGATAGCATTCTGAGAAACAGAAACTGTAACACTCTGAGCCCGTCCGTTTTGTGTAAGTTTAACTGGTCAATCCTCTGGTCATAGGACCATCCCTAGGAAGGTGGGTTATGCTAAACAGATGTGCGGAATACCTAGTGCATTAGTGAGGCAGTTTTTCCTGCCTGGAATCCCGCCTACTAGCTCAGAACTTCAGGTCCCAGCATCCACATGTTGGCTAACAACTGTCAATAACTCCAGTTCCAGGGGATCCAACACCCTCTTCTGACCTCTGAGGACATTGCAGGACACGGTTGCACTTACATACATGCAGGCAATACACTCATACACATAAAATAAAAAATAAAATAAAAAAGTTATATGTGTATGAGTACCCTGGAACTGGAGTTAAGGACAGTTGCCAGCCGCCATGTGGGTGCTGGGAACAGAACCTGGACCCTCCACAGGAGCAGCCAGTGCTCTTAACCGCTGAGCCATCTCTCCGGCTCCACACAGAATTTTTTTGAAAAGATGTATGTGTGTGCCACCGGAGTGCAGGTGCCTGTCTTGGAACTGGAATTACTGGCAGTTGTGAGCTGCCCCTACGTCAGCGCTGGGAACCAAACCTGGTTTGGTCCTGTGGAAGAGCAGCAAACGCTCTGGACTCCAGGATCCTTCCAGCCCCTGTTCATCGCCCAGAGGAGAGCACATCCACGCCAGGAGCGCCTCCCCTCCCGACCCCGACACTGGAGGGCCCCTCTCCCTCTCCACTCCGCCTCTCTCCCATGCCGCGCTGTGGACCCGCTTGTCCTGTGCAGGAGGTTCCGAACCCGCTTCCCTTGTCTTCCAGCCCCTCTTCCGCCCGGAGGCTCCTGGCGCGCAGCGGTCGCCCGGTGCATGCGCGAACGCGGGTTCCGCCACGCCCATCATGGCGGCGGCTCAGTCCCCTCTCGGCCCCGCCCCGTGACGCGCTGTGGTCAGCTGACCCGCTGCGGCCGAGGAGCCCAGAGCGAAGCCGCCGCGGACCCGGGACTCGCGCCCGCGACCCCCCGCCATGCCGTCGGAGAAGACCTTCAAGCAGCGCCGCAGCTTCGGTGGGTGGGCGGGCGGCGGGAGGGGCGGGGGAGAGGATCGGCGTCGGGAGGTGGGAGGAGGGGGACAGGCCGGGGGGG
>NW_008344211.1:1780415-1817629 GCF_000622305.1 Nannospalax galili | reverse complement strand
ACCCCGGTCCATCCCTCCCCACCTTGCCGCCTCGCCCTTCTGGGACTGGAAACACCAGCCCGGCTACTGCCAAGGCCTGTGGACCCCCATGTCCCCTCCCCATGTCCCCTCATGTCCCGTCCACCTCCCCCCCCGTCCCCTCCCCATCCCCCTCCGGAGTCGGACGCCACTCTGGCTGTGACTTGGGACATATGTGGGGAGCTGGCCTTTGTCTCTTAACAAAAACTTAGGGATGTTTTCTGTGCTTGTACTGAGTTTTAAGCACTGCGGAGCAGTCCAGGAAGGGGAAGGTGGAAGCCACACCAGTGGATCCTCCGATCCCCGGGGTGGGTCCTCCAACCGAGTCCCTCCCCTGCTGCAGCTAAGTTTTAACGGCCCCTTGGGGTCTAGACCCACTGACAGCAGACTTCTGGAGGTGCTGAGTTTAGTGGTCTAGGCTGGGTGCCGGCTGATCAGAGCTTTGTCACTCAGCTGGTTCTGGGAAGGCCCCTGTGAGGACCACCAAGTCAGCGTTTTGAGCTACTTGAATGGAACTCTTTTGGCTTCCACTGCAAGACCAGGGCCCACCCTCATCACCTTCCTGTAGCCCCAGAACCTGGGAGGGGCCCCCCAAGGCCAGGCTCAGGTCCCTGGTGGCTGAGTCCCTCAGGTCCAGTAAGCAGCTTCACCTGGTGCAGGCGGGACTGAAGTTCCGCCGTGTCCTCCTGGGGTGACCCCTCCATTCCATAGCATGTTTCCTACACTGCTGACATTTTATTCAGGATAGTAACTCAGGTCTTAAGCCCCAGTGAACCAGGAGTCTCCAGGAAAGTATGTGTTGGTCCAAAATAAACAGCCCAGAAGCTGTCACAGGTTGGCCCAGCCAGGTTCCTCTCCAAACCTCGGTAGCACTCAGTCGTGGGCAGGATAGGTTCATCCTTCCTAGCAAACGTGAGTCAGCAGGAATGCCTGGGGATAGCCCAAAGCAGCTTTGCAGATGACACATTGGTAAAACAAGCCCCCTCAGAGGTCACCCTCTGCCCATCTGTGGGGCTCCACCCAGAGGTGGAGGGAAGGTGGGAACCTGGGGCTGGATCTTCCGGCCTCTGGAGCCGTTCACTGCTATTTTGTGGCTTTCATCATTAGCCATCTGTATACAAGGCTGGGGGTGAGGGGCTGTGAGATGCTGAAATGTAGAGGCTCCCAGTTGTCTGGGCCTGTCACTGGAGGGGGACGGATAATAAGTGCATTATCAACACCAGAAAGATCTCGCCCTCCTCTGCCACCCAGCAGTGCTGAGAATGGAGCTGCAAAACACTGCTCCTCCATAAACAGTTGTTTGCTTGAAGAGGTGTGAGGCGGGCTCTTCTGAGTGTGCCCTGCCCTCCCCTGCTGCCGTCAAAGAACAGCCATTCCCGTCTTTCCCTTTTGGGCCTTATTTGGGGTCTAATCAGAATGAAGATAACATTGTAGTTTCTAGTGGGGAAGCCACCTTTGGCATTTTTGTGTTTTCTGTTCTCCACCTACCCAACTGTTTTAATCCATAAGAAATCTCTTTCAAAGCCTGGTGTGGTGGTGCACACCTTCAACTCCAACCCTGAGGCAGAGGCCTCCAGATCTCATAGACATCTCTGTCAAGGTCAGCTTGGTCTATATGGTGAATTCCAGGCAGGCTGGGACTAGGGAGATCCTGTTTAAAAAAAAAAAAAAAGAGGGGCTGGAGAGATGGCTTAGCGGTTAAGAGCACTGACTGTTCTTGCAGACGACCCAGGTTCGATTCCCAGCACCCACATGGCAGCTGTGAACCGTCCTTAACTCCAGTTCCAGGGGAATCCAAAGCCCTCTTCTGACCTCCGAGGCATTGCACGACCCGGGTGCACTCACGTACATGCAGGCCATACACTCATACACATAAAATAAAAATGGTAAATAAAATTAAAAAAGAAAAATCTTTTTCTCTCTGGCTGGGCGTTTCCACTCAGGATGTGCTGGTTTAAGCTTTCGCTTTTTTTTTTTTTTTTTTGGTCTTACTGAGATAGGGTCTCCCTGTAGCCCTAGCTGGGCTGGAACTCTGTAGACCAGGCTGGCCTTGAACTCACAGAGATCGGCCTGACTCTGCCTCTGAGTGCTGGGACTAAAGTCGTGCACCACACACCTGGCCCCCCTTACTTACTTTTTTAGACACATCTTGTAGGTCCTAGCGAAGCCTCTCAAGCATTTGAAGTATATTTGGGATATGTCAAGGGCTACTTGACTGACAGCATGAATTTTCTTACTCCCTGAAGTATCCCACACTGGTAAAATGAAGGGTTCTCGGGGGACAGGGAGAGCAGAGGGCTGAGGTCAGCCACCCTCACTGAAATGGAGGCCGGCGGGAGGTGACACCGCTGGTTGTAGTTTCCCCTTTTCCTGTTTGCAGTGCAGTGTCCAACTCATGGCCTCACACAGGCTTGGGCAGGCTCCCCTCAGCGAGCGCATCCCCAGCTCTTTACGTTCTGTGGATGGCAGCTAAATTGGCCATAAATTGTTTTTTGGTTTTTATTTTATGTGGATGGATATTTTGCCTCCATGTGTGTAAGTGCACCCGTGTGTGCAGGGCCTGAAGCGGGTGTCGGATCCCTGGGAACTGGAGTTAAGGATGGTTGTTAGCCATCATGTGGATGCTGGGAACCCAACCCAGATCCTCTCAAGACTATCCAGTGCTCTTAACCACTGAGCCATCTCTCCAGCCTCTGTTGAAGGTTTGAAACAGTGCCGTTGCTGTGCTGTGCTTTATCAGTGGCATGTCTCTCCGGCTCTGTGGTCCAGTTGCCTAGCCTGGTCTTGGCTGGCTGCCTACATAGTATAGATAACACAGGATGGGCCTGGGATCCCAGCACCTAGGACGTGGTGACAGCAGCTGAACCGGCGTTCCAGGCCATCCTTACTACAGGGTAGGTCAGAGGCAGGCCTGGGCTATTAGAGACCAGAAATCAGGCAACAGCTGGGTGTGGTGGCACATACCTTTAATCCCAGCAGGCAAATCTCTGAGTTCCAGAGATCTCAAAAAAAGGGAGGGAAAAAAAAACCCAACAGTAGACTGGTTGTGTTGTTTTATGTTTAGAGAGTCTCACACTTGCCAGACATGAGACACTCCTGTAATATCAGCACTGGGCAGGCTCAGGTGAGAACATCCAAGATAGCTATCCTGGGCTACATACATAGACCGTTTCTTTTTTTTCTTTCTTTTTGAGACGGTCTCTCTGTAGCCCCAGCTGACCTGGAACTCACTATGCAGACCAGGCTGACCTTGAACTCAACAGAGGTCTGCCTGTCTCTGCCTCCTGAGTGCTGGGATTAAAAGTGTGGGCCACCACGTCAGGCACATAGACCTTTTCAAAAAACCAGAAAACAAGGCTGGACTTGGTGTTGCACACCTTCAGTCCCAGCACTGGGAGGCAGAGGCAGGCAGATCTGGGAGTTCCAGGCCAGCCTGGTCTACACAGTGAGTTCCAGGACAGCCGGGGCTACAGGGAGACCCTGTCTCAAAAAGACAAAAACAAACAAAAACCCACTGGAAATGTTAAGAGAAAATTAGTCTGCAGTTTATGCAAATTAGGCTATGGAAAATTAACAAAGTTGGCATTCGTGGCAGAAGTCATTGGAAAAGAGACTGGGTACTGCCCCCTTCCCCCAGTACTAACAGCCTGCTTGTGCGGCACATGCCTGGGGTCCCAGCTCCGAGAAACGGAAGCTTACTGACTACGGTACGATGTGTGCTGTGCCGCTGGCCATCTGCCAGCCTTGCTCCATTGTGAAGTGTGCTCGCTGCCCTGCCTCAGCGAAGGACACCAGCAGAGTTCCAGGCCTGACGACGCTTCCCTTCCTTGCAGAACAGAGAGTGGAAGATGTCCGGCTCATCCGAGAGCAGCACCCCACCAAGATCCCGGTAGGTCTTTGCTGGCCCCCGGGGGTGCTGGTCCTGCCCACAGGAGTCGGTGACCCCCACATACCTCACTGGACAGGTCACCGGGAGCCCTTGTTCATCGTGCTTCATGTTCTGGGTGGCAGCACTGTCCTGCTCAGCTTTGCTCCGAATCTGAACTCGAGTCCCTCGTGCATGTCACTGTAATCATGAAGGACCGAGGGACAGGTGGGTGTGTGAGGTGCTGGGTTTGTACCCGGGCACTGAGCTCCACTCCAGCCCACTATTCTGTTGTGCCAGAGGAGCCAAGGGTGACTGCTGAGGACATCGGTGGCTCTCGGGGTGTAACCCGACTGGAGGTGCTCCCGAGGGCCTCTGCCGAAGACAGGGTACTGCTCAGTGTCGCCTCTGAAGCCTCAGCCTTACTGAGGATCTGATTGGCAGCCATCAGCATCCCCTAGGCTGTCCGCCCTGGTGGTGGGCTTACACAGACTGAGGTGTGAGGTCTGGAACAGACAGGCTGACTTTGACCTAGGCTATAGGTGGTTAAGTGTTGTTCATCAGCTTATTACTAAAATTATGAGACGATTCCAGGGCGGTAGTACTTTAGAACCAGAAGCAGACCCAGCCCCTGTGGTAGTTGCAAGATTTTCATGATGTGGGGCCCATGGAAGCCACCTAGTGTCAGCTGGTATCACTTCCCATCTCTGCCCTCACTTGGAAAGGGCCTCCACCCTGGCCTCACGGGGCTGTCCATCCGGTTCATTCCATTCTGAGGGGACGGTGATAAGGACCCAAGGGGTTGGGGCTAGAGCTGCAGTGTGTGCTGCTGGTTGGCGGGTAGGACATGTCATTCCCCACACTGGACATTTCCCAGTCTGTCCTCATGTGAGGGTGAGGCATACCTGGAGCTTGCTTCCAGGGCAGGGCCCTCCGAGCAGCACCCTCCCCTTGTTGGGCTGGCCTCCCTTTGGCTCCTGTATCTGCCTGCTGGAAGCACAGCTGGACCAGTCTGCCAGTGTGCCCAGCTTCCCGTGGACTAGTCTCCACCCTCCGTGGCCCTCTCTGCTGTAGCCCTGGGTTCTTTGCAGAAACTCGCTGTTACTCTTACACACGCCTGTGACCAAGCAAGTCACAGCTGACTGTGGCTGGGTGCTGCTTGGTTAAGAAGATGGTCACAGCCTCTGGGGCTCCCAGTACTGCGGGCCAGGACCCTTGAGGGCAGAGGCTTCTTTCAGACCAGCTGCATTTTCTGCTGTGACTTACACATCTTCCTTCCCAAATTAAAGAGTAAAGGACAGACAACTCAAAACTGAAAAGTGAGCCGGCCGTGTTTAGGTGACTATGTCCTGGGCATTCCTGACAAGGGCGCAGGCCAGGCCCTTGGCCCCTTTTAGGAACAGTGCACTCCGGAAGGCTTCAGGCAGGCACCCAGGATGCCCAGTCCCATCCTTCCTACAGAAACATGCTGAGCTCACAGGCCCCTCTCATTCCCTCACTCCTGGGCTAAAGCTCTGCTGCCCCATAAACAGGTTTGGCGTCCGCACTGGCTTCCGTGGGCTGCTTCTCGGTCTTGGCCAGGACAGGGACGGCTGCTTGAGATGCCTTCCAAGAAACTGTGTGTAGCTCACATCTGTGGACCGTGTGCAGACACACTCCCCGTCCTGAAGCACGTAGATGGCCTGCCCTACCATTAATCTGCTGTGCCGGGTGGGAGTTTCTTAGCAGGTGCATCTGGTGCTGGGGACGCAGTGACGCTGAGGCACAGATGCCCCTGTGCTCAGGTTTTGTGGCAGCTTTTCTTGTTTTGCTGCCTCTTTTTTCCTTTGTCTTTCTGAGACAGGGTCTCCTTGTAACCCCAGCTGGCCTGGAACTCACTGTGTAGACCAGGCTGGCCTGGAACTCATAGAGATCTGCCTGCCTCTGCCTCCCGAGTGCTGGGATGAAAGGTGTGCGCCACCACACCCGGCCTCTTGTTTTGCTACTTTTTTTTTTTTGTTGTTTGTTTTTTTTAATTTTATGTGTATGAATGTATTGCCTGTATGTATGTGAGTGCGTGCACCCATGTCATGGAGGTCAGAAGGAGGCTTTGGATTCCCCTGGAACTGGAGTTAAGGACAGTTCATAGCTGCCATGTGGGTGCTGGGAATCGAACCTGGGTCCTCTGCAACAGCAGTCAGTGCTCTTAACCACTGAGCCATCTCTCCAGCCCTTGTTTTGCTTTTTGAAACAGGTCTCTATGATCCAGGCTGGCCTTGAATGCCAGGCAGTTCACAGCACTGTACTCCAAGTGCTGGGCGTACAGACATGTGCCACCACACTGACTTTATGCCATGCTGGGGGTTGTGCCAGCGCTCCCTGCATGCTGGGGTCATGGCCCAGTCTTACATGTAGCCCACATGGTCTCAAGCCGCCATCTTCCTGCCTCTGCCTGTCGGCTTCGGTGCTGTTGTGCATTTTTGGTGCTTTGTTTTGGGGTGCTGAGGACTGAACACGGCTCTGAGCATGTTAGGCAACCACTTGCACATATCATTGTGGAACAGCACAGAATTAGAAGCTTTTTTTTATTTTGGCAGCTTATTTTATATGTATGACTATATTGGCTGCATGTAGGTAGGTGCAGTGCCCTTTAAGGTCAGAAGAGGGCGTCGGATCCCATGGAACTGGAGTTATGGACAACTGTTAGCCATCATGTGGGTGCTGGGAATTGAACCCCGGTTCTCTGCAAGAGCAGCCCGTGCTCTGACCACTGAGCTGTCTCTTCAGCTCTTCTTAAAATACCATCAAGTCCTTCTACACCTGTTTAGTCTTAGAACCAGAGAACTGTGGTGTTGGCCAGCTTGTGAGATGGTCGCTTACATTTCTTCTGCCTGCTGAAGGAAGGGCTTTGAAAAGGGGAAGACAGCACGCTCCCAGAACTGGAGCCCACAAGCCAGGCATGCAGCGTAGCTGTAGTCCTGGCAGTTGGGAGGCTGGGCAGGAGGGGCATGAGCTGGAGGCTGACGCTAAGACCTTGTCCTGAAGAGAGAGACTTGTCTTTTATTGGAAGCCGTCTCTCCATCGCTATGGCAAAGCACCCTGACCACTACCAACCTGGGGAGGAAAGGGTTTATTTAACTTACATCTCCTGGGTCACAGTTCATCAGGGAGCTCAAGGTCGGAACTCAGGGCAGGAACCTGGAGGCAGGAGCTGGAGCACAGGCCATGGAGGAACACTGCTTACTGGCTTGCTCCCCTGGCCCCTGCTCAGCCTGCTTATGCAACACAGGCCCACCTGCCCAGGGGCGGCACCACCTGCAGTGGGCTGGGTCCTCCCACATCACTCAGGAAGATGCCTCAGGCCTCAGGCCAGTCCAATAGAGGCAATTCCCCAACTGAGGCTCCTCAACCCAGGTGTGTCAGGTTGACACTAAAGCACCCAGCACAGAAGCCATGCACCTGCCCTGTTGAAGGAAGTAGCAATGTTGATTTGTTTGGTTTTTGAGACAGGGCCTGAGAGTCTGGGCTGCTCTTGGTCTCCTGTCCTCCAGCCACTTGGTTCCGAATGCTGCAATTACAGCACATGCTGCCATGTCCCTTGTAATGGGACCTCAGTGCTTGGAGCTGTTCACAGCCTCTGCTCCTGTGGCATGGGCTCTGTCCTGATAGGGAATAACTTGATTGGTCCCAGTTCAAACAACTCAAGGACACAGCCTGCTTGCCTGGTGGTGGCTGTTACCTCTCCTGTGCCACGTTCTGTCTGGGATGGTGGCACAGCTGTGAGTCAGCACTAGTCACAGGAGCACCATGGGAAGCCGAGGACTGGCCCTTGGCAGCCACAGCGTGGGAAGTGGTGTATGTCTGGCAGTTAGCTGTGCCTGTCCTGAAGTCACTTCTGGTCTCTCTAGGTGATCATAGAACGATACAAGGGGGAGAAGCAGCTGCCTGTCCTGGATAAAACCAAGTTCCTGGTGCCTGACCACGTCAACATGAGTGAGCTCATCAAGATAATCAGGTACTCGGCCGCCTCCTGGGTCACTTGTTCAGTAGCATTGCTTCACCCGGCCTGCTGGCACCTCCTAAATCTTGAAGTTTCCTTTCTCTAGGCCTCAGGTCCCTCTCGGTTCTTTCATGCCCCTGTAAGTCAGGCACGTCCACCCTGTAGCCACATGTATCTATATCCCCTGCCCCCAACTACAAATGTGGAATGTGGTCTAGTATGGTTTTTGTTTCTTTTTTCTTTTCTTTTTTGTCTTTTTGAGACAGGGTCCCCTGGTAGCCCCACCTGGCCTGGCAGTTACTATGTAGACCAGGCTGACCTCGAACTCACAGAGATCCGTCTGCCTCCGCCTCCCGAGTGCTGGGATTACAGGCTTGCGCCACCTCGCCTAGCTGGCCCAGAATGTTTGTAGATGACAGTATTGGTGTCAGACTGTCACCTCTATAAGGTGAGCTGGGTACTAAGGCCTGCCTGCAGTTCCACACATGGATGGTTGAGGCAGGAGGATTGCTGCTAGTTCAGGCCAGCATGGGCTACAGAGTAAGATCCTGCCATCCCCCAAAAGTAAGATAAAATGCTACAGGTTACTAAACTGCATCCCCCCCGCCAAAAAAAATCAGTAGAAGAATAAAGATGGTACGGCTCAGCAACTTGTATTGTTCCGAGTCTGGGCTTCGTGTACTGTGGGCATTTGAACAATGTCCCAGCTTGAGGAGGCGCCGTGTGATGGCGGTCATCAGTGACTGTGGTCATGGACGGACCGTCATTCGCTTTCTGAGAACTACACTGCTGCATTTGGCAAATCAGCATTGATAAGCCTCGTCGTGGTTAATGGTCAGGATGGGGTGGTTTCCTGTGCGTTCTGTGTGCTGTCTCCACACTGTCTTTCTTCTCCCGATAGAAGGCGCTTACAGCTCAACGCTAACCAGGCCTTCTTCCTCCTGGTGAATGGACACAGCATGGTGAGCGTGTCCACGCCCATCTCCGAGGTGTATGAGAGCGAGAAGGATGAAGACGGCTTCCTGTACATGGTGTACGCTTCCCAGGAGACGTTTGGAGAGAGCTGGGCTGTGTAAGACTCAGCAGTATCTCAAGTTTTTAAACCTTACCAAGGAGTCAAAAGGGACATTACCAACTGAGGTCGGTCAGTTCGTCTCTCAGATCAGAATGTAGGTGCCCACCTAGGGTGTTAGGAATTGTTTGTTATGTCAGCCAGAAAAACTGAGCTCCACATGAGTGCTTTAAGCTTTGGAAAACTCATTTAACCTAGGCTACCTTGTTCTCAAATTTTAGAAGTTTAAAAATAAAATACTTTGCATCTTGAGTTGCGAATAAAACAGACCTTCAAGTTATTTTTGATGCTTTTCTGCCCCAGGAGAGGCTTGCCATGGGGCAGCAGCGTCAGGGCGCAGGCAGTTTCCCGGAGCCTGCCGCCGGCTCACAGAACGGCTTCCACTCAGCTTGGGCTCTCCCTCAGCGGGTCTCTCAGCTCCGCTGTCTAGCAGAGCCCACCCCCTACCCCCAGATGCCTCTGGCTTTGCACAAAACAGGGTCAGGATGTGTAAGAACATGGCTCTGAGGGCCCCTCTCCTGACCCCTAGCTCCGTCCCACCAGGTCCACCCTCAGCAGACTGAGAAACTGTCACTTGGGTGCTGTCTACATGGTAGCCACAGGCCAGGACTGCTGCTTAGCTGGAAATTCCAACCTTGAATAAAGGGTCATTGGTCCAGCTTAGGAGGAAGAGCAAAAGTGCTTTGTTCTAGGTTGGATTTCCTCCTGTCCATGCTTACTTCGATGAAGGGGCAAGTTAGGTGTGCAGTGCGGCCCTGAGTGTACCACGGGGACATCCAGGTGGCAAGTCGGCACCGACGTTGAGACGCATCTCTCTGCCACTGGGCTTGCAGCTGTAGATATGTTTTTGTGTTTGGTGGCATGCCTGCTGTCACGTGTTCTAACCCTTCCTTGTCAGACAGCTGTGGGCATTCCCCCACCTCGAGTGTCAGCTGTGAAGAAAACAGTAACTCCGGCTCTTGACGGGTATTCATGCCCAGGTCCAGTTGGACCTGGCCGCTGGCCACTGATGCTCTGACCCACAGTGCATCAGACTGTCTGTGCAGCAGGTCCATCACCCTTTGGGGTCTGGGTCTGTGAACTACCTGCTGTCACAGGGGAAGCAGCACAACAGCCTCCAAACCCAGCTCTTCTGGGACCCCCTCACCCTGCATGCACCTGTCCATTCGCTGCCGTTAATGGTGTTTTTACATTATGTAAGTTCTCATCCAGCCTGTCTTGTACAGATTGTATGTGTCATATCTAAGGTCCTTGTAAACTATGGTTATGTTCAGTAAGAGTCCTGTAATACTGCTCTTAAACAATAAAAAGCCACGCGGAGAGGGGTGACTGACTGTAGGGTTATCAATGCACTAAGTAGATAAAGGCACAACTGAAATGTCCTGAGACACTTCATGGGGTTGGCAGGGGAACTGCGCCTGGAGTCAGGAAGGTCCCCACCTCATTGCTGCACCTGCCTCTCTGGCCAATGTCCTGCCACTAGCTCTGAATTCTCTTGAACTGGCCAACGTGCCTGTGTCCAGGTGGAGATAGGCCGGGGTGCTGTGGGCTACTAGGTGGCCTGATACCAGCATGGTAGACACCAGGGGAGGAGTGTGACCAAGGCTTTACCTGTGTGGACAGCTCTAGGCACTCAGCCCAGACAGTGCCCAGCACTGGACCCTACTCGGATGTGAGCAGGCACCGCAGAGCTGCTTCAGGGAGGTGGAGTCCCCCGAACCAGCCCAGAAGCCCCTGCACGAGATTTGTGGGTGTTCTGCTCAAAGGAGACCCATTTGGATCTCAAGGGCATGGGGGCTGATGCTGTCAGTGCAGCTCTACCTCGTGGCAGCCCTCGGTGGAAATGGTGCTTGGTTGCCCTTGGGGCAGTGCCGTCATCGGGTCCCCTTAAGGGGCTGCTCCCTTCCTAGACAGGGCAGGCTGTGTCACACCCCAGGTTCTGTGGTCAAGGAACCTGCAGCTGAACTAGAACCCCGTCAAGAGTTCTCTCAGTGAGGACACATTCAAAAGCCGTGGACCAAGACAGGGAGCGTGTGGAAGGCCCAGGGCCTTGAATCAGGGAGGAGAGGACTGGGCGGGAAAGCACACTGGCCTCCCACTCCCAGAAGACCTGATGGTGACATTGAGGTTTTTTTTTTTTTTCATTTTTATTTTCAGTACATTAAATTTACTCATAAAAACATTCTAAAAATGTACAATTTTTCCTTTTTAACAAAGTATAATAAAACATAAAAACCCCAAAAACAATACTTGACATTTACAATTCAAAATCAAATTAGCAGAATATTAAATATTTACAAAACTATATCTTTTAAAAATATTTATAAAGTTACATGCAATTTTGTAGAATTGACAAAAGAATGGCTCAAAAGTGGGAGAATTTTCCTTCATTCCTAAAAAGCAGAGAAGCCCAGTAGAAGCTGTGAGGGTCTCAGTCTTGGTACCAACACGTCCTGTGTGCGTGAGAACCGGCCTGTGTGGAGGGCTGGGGCCGGCCACTGCCCCCGCCCCGCCCCCAAGCAGGGTAGCCACCTGGACCCAGCCACGGCCAGCACAGTATGTGGTTTTCTAAAGTATTGCCGAGTGTTGACTAAAGATGCCCATGTTCATTCGGCCCCTTGGGACAGGTCAACAGTCCAGCCTCCGTGGATCCCGTGGCTTCCTGGGCCACCAGACTCGCTCTGGGGAGTCATATGTACTTTGGAAAGGCAGCTGTCCCTGCTCAGGTTCCCCAGGACCATCCTCAGGGATGAATGAGGCTGGGCGGGACAACAGACACCCTTACAACCTTTCAGAGGTCAGCAGGTAATGCCACAGGCCAGCAGGGCTAGCAGGTTGTACAACTAGAGCGCATCAGACCAAACACCAGAAAGCGGGAAGTGACGGAGGGGGAGGACTGGGGGGGTGGACAACCCAGTTCCCTTGGGTCAGGAGTGGAAGCCTGGGTAGCCTGGGCTCACGAGGGCTGTGTGGCGTGTGTGGGCAAAGGTACCACCATTGTGTCGCCGCCTCAGCACGTCCGTGTGGTGTGAACCAGGCCAACTTGCAGGAAAGGACTAGAGTCTAACTATGGAGTAAAACACGGAAGCTTCCGACTACAAACAAGCCGACTGCTGTCATCGCGGGGAGATGACAGCTGCTGCTGGTTTTCCAGTACCCAACTGTATGTGTTCAAGAAACGACTCGGTGGTGTAAGTGCTAGCTCCCAGTTTCTCAGTGCTCTTCAGCAATTAGGAGTTTTAGCATTAAAGCACTTTCCAATTTTCAGTATTTACTGTGAAATAAAAATTAGGAAGGTAGAAGCTTTGAGTATTTTGTTTCAACAACCAGGTTAAACGGCTGCACTGTCCGCTGTGCTCTCCGATCTGAACACCCCACTCTCATCCTGGAGATGGAAACATGGTTAGGAACACATGACAGCTACAGAGCGGAGGCGGGCCAGGGCCAGAGCCCGGGTGCCACAGCCTTCTGACACTGAGCAGTTTCAGGAAGATGACTGGAAAGGGCTGGTATGTTCTTTTTAACCGACCGAGTCAGGAAATACAAGGTGCTCGCCAGGCTTAACTGACTTTGGCTGCTCGGAGAAACTCACAATACTGCTGGCAAACATTCTCAGGCAGCTCGAGGGACTCACGCAGTGGACCTCGCAGACAGATCTGGCTCTGTGCGGCGCGTTGCGTGTTTACATCTTGATGAAGCCGGCACAGCACACAAGCGCTTTCATAAAGAGGCCGCAGGAGGTTTCCAAACACAGACCTCCACGGATGAACAGCTGAACCGGTCAGTACGCCCCCCTTGGCTCCAATGCCACACTTCAAATGGAAGTTTCCGCTGGAGACTTCTGTTGTCTTTCAGGTTAACAAAATAGGTAACAACAGACACTTCCATTCTCTACACTGACTACAACAAAAAACTTAAGTACGGTATTTTTCTTTTGCTATGAGACAGTTTTCAACAATTTCACTGTGTTGAAATAGGATTTATTTAAAATATTTCTTTGTTTAAAAAACCAAAAAAATTTAAAAGTTTGGCTTTCAGCACATATCCAGGCCCCTGTAACGGGCTTCAGAAATATTAAAATCGTAAACATCAATGAACACTCTAAGTCTTCCTTATTAACATAAACGACAAATTCCAGTCTGGTACTCTTTAAGGCAAAGTTGTGTCAGTTCTTGTTACGTGACATTTGTAGTGTTTGTAAGTAAAAGATAACAGAACACCCCAGCTGCGGCTGCAGCTCACGTCACCATCACCTCAGACCTGGACGTGATACTGAGCAGAGAACACAGGTCTGTCAGTTCTGCATTGCATAGAGATGAGAACTACCACACAACACGACAGAACTCCCCTAACCCGCCATGAACGTGTAGCAGCTGTCTTTGTTCCCACCAAGTCAGGAAACCGACCGCAGAGTCTGAAGCCTTGCACCACAATGCCTCCGACGCTAGGCTAGTTTTCGATTTACACAATTCAGTCCCAGCTGGAGGATGGTCTGACTACTGTGATTTTCTTCTCCATAAATACGCAACTGGAAAATCCTTGGCAAGACGTTCAGTACCAATCAGCATTTTAATAGTGAAGCCTTCAGCATTTTAAATAACGTTATCTGAGCAGAAAATTCCCTTTAACCTTGAAGGGCTAAGTCCCCAAATTTCAGATGAAAATGCTTTTGTTCTGGTGGCCTGAAGTGTAGAAGCCCCAGTGAGGACTGAATCCTCTGCAGAGTGAGGCCTCCCAGGCCTGGGCTGTGTCTGGCGAGTGCTCCCCAGGCCTTGCGTCTCTCTACTGGAGTTTTCCAGGCAATTTTAACGGAATTAACTATCAATACAGAGCCTAATACAGAGGACACTGACAGGAGAAAGTCACAGGACTGTATTACTGTTGAACCGTCTGTCTCGAGGGTGACTCCGTCAGCAGTAAGCTCTGGGGTAGGATCCCGGGGAAGCTGTGTGATTCGTGACAGCCAGCTTCCTGAAGGACAGAGTATCCGCCAACTCACAAAGTCGTGGTTCCTGTGTTTGGGGAGCTGGTTCTTGGTGGAGAGAACAGGCTCTGAGCCACCAACAGGTGGGGTTGTGATCTCAACCCTCAGCGACTGGCTTACCTGGGACTTGGACCCTTAGAAACAAAGTTGTTGAGAGTGAACTAGTTCTATTTATTAACAGAGTGGGAATTTGTTTTCAGGAAAAAAAAAAAAAAAAAAGCATTAAAACCCTGGAACTGCCTGCACGTGTCTGTCATGTACTAAGCCCAGCAGCCTGCTGATGCCCACCCCAGACGCCTGTGGCTGGAGGCTTTTGTGCTCAGGTCTCGGCCGAGTCTGCCTCCCAGACTGCAGAGGTCTTCTATAGTGCAATCCTAAGAATCCCAGAGATCAGTGCCTTATCACTTTAGCAAAACAGAACAAAACCAAGATGACGTTTTCCTAGCCCAGGGGTGTCTTGGATCCGACTGGGGGGAACACCACTTGAGAGAGCTCCGACCTGCAGTCTCGACTCAGGTCATGCGTAGCTGCCCCGGAATTGTGTGAGTCTAGAAGGCCCAGCAACGCAATGCTTCGAGATGCGATGCTGCGGCAGACAGAGGTCTCCATGCTGCAGCAGGGTGTGAGGGTCAAGTCACCTGCTGTGGAAGTCTTCTCTAGGCAAGTCCTGACGTCAAGCTCCAAACTAGGATTTTGGCAATAAAATCGAGTCTGATGCACATCTATGCTGGATCCTCTATCCAGTCTAGTGGAGTAAAGCACCTTTGGGTTAAGAATAGTGAGCTCCACAGCACGACCCAGTCAGTCCTGTGTGACTTCCCTAGGCCTCCATGGCTTAACAAGGTTCTGTTGCCAGAGAAAAGCATCAGTCTGTGGAGTCCAGACTTTCTGCAGGAGGGGCATATTTCAACCTGAACGTTCCTGGAGAGACAGAAGCAGGGGAAGCGTGAGTCAGTGCATGTGCAGACAACGGCAGCCCTGCCCCCGCCAGCATCGTCCTCAGGACCACCACCCCCACCCCACAGCTGGATGTTACTGGTTTCTAAGACCTAGAACAGCACAACCTGTTCTCCATGCCCCCACGGGCTCCTTCTCTGGACCTGGACCCTGTGCACAGGCTGGCCAGGACACACCTGGATGTGGGCAGGTGAGGCCTGGACTCAGGAGATGCAGGCCAGCTCTGGGAAGGGAGGCAGGCTTGGGTAGCCCCCCTCCCCTTTCCGCCACTGGACCTCCAGTCACAGGTGCTGGCTTCTAAAGGCTCTCCAGGTGGAGGACCACAGGCTGCCAAGTACACACATGGGGACTC
Source organism: Nannospalax galili (assembly GCF_000622305.1). Lineage (NCBI taxonomy): Eukaryota > Metazoa > Chordata > Mammalia > Rodentia > Spalacidae > Nannospalax > Nannospalax galili. Next base: position 1,802,402 of record NW_008344211.1, on the reverse strand, counting down.
CTCAGGGCTGCACACGGAAAGGCAGTACGGGGCCGACCTGGCAACCCCTACTGTAATTTTTCCAAACAAACAGCAAAAGTCACCCCAGTAAGCCAGGTGTGTGGACACACTAACACTCCCAGCTAAGACAGGAGGAACCCAAGTTCAAAGCCAGCTAAAGACACAGGAATAAACATGTAATACAGTAGACGCTCACATTTGACCAACAGACATGAAAACAGGGAGAAGAGCCCCGAACATCCACCATCTGCCACAGGGTGGCAGCAGTCAGTGTTGTTAGAGTCCATCTGCCAGTGGCTGTCTAGAACAAGGAGCATCGCAAGTGCCATTCTTAGAGCACAGGACCCCACCCCCACCCCCACCCGGGACTTCCCTGGCCAACATTTCCAGGAGCTTTCCTCAAGTACCACTGGCTTTAAAAAGAAGTTCACTATGCTCATAAAGCCGCCTGTGCATTACTACTGAGAGCAGGCATGGGGCCTAAAGGGCGCCAGGCCACCCCCATGCTTACCTTGCCGGTTGAAGTCCATGGACGGCTGCTTGCAGTCCTGGGCGCGGTGGCCAGTAGCCCCGCAGTTGTAACAGGACAGATTCCCGCTCTTCTTGTGACTGGAACCATTGGTGCCGCCCACCAGGCCTTGGGCTTGGTACACCCCTGCTGTGCCAGCCATGAAGTTCTGCATTGGTGGCACTGCAAATGTGGACTGCCCACCCAGGACAGGGTCTGGAGTCACGCTGCCGCTGTAGGGGGCATGCACGACAGGAAAGGCAGAGCCGCCGCCATACTGCTGGGTACTGACGTAGCCATTGCTGCACATGGGGCTGAAGGGCAGGAAGGGGAAGGTAAACATGGACGGCCCAGAGAACGGGTGCTGGAAGTAGTTGGCGTAGCTGACGGTCAGGCCGCTGGAGCCACAGCTGCCGCTGCACCCACAGGATGTGCACACGATGCAGCCAGGTGGGGGCGGCGCAGGCTGTGGGGGCGCGGGGGGCTGCGGGTGGTGGTGGTGGTGGTGGTGGCTCTGACCGGAGGCGGGAATGTTGCCTGTGGAGCTGCTGCCAGTACCACCACTGTAGAAGCTGCTTTCGGGGACCGAGGAGAGGGCGGGGCTGGAGCTGGGGGCCGGGCAGCTGGGCAGCGAGGCCATACTCGCAAAAGACGTGGCGGGGTGGCTGCTGGGGGAGGCAGTGCTGCTGCTGGCGCAGAAGCTGGCCTGCAGCGGCCCCACGGGCACGCTGCTCACTGCAGAGAAGGCAACTTTGGTGTTGGCTGTGTACAGAGCAGTCCGGGGGTTGATTATTGCGGGGGGCACACTGATGGGCCCACTGTTCGGGCAGGAAGTCTGCCCAGAGATGGCAGCATCCGCAGGGACGGAGGAGGACAGCAGCAGCTTGATGGGTGGCCGGGCCACGTGCAAGACAGTGCTCGGTGTCCCTGTGACGGCTGAGCTGGTCTCCACGGCCAGGGCCGGCTGCTGTGCCGTCTTCAGTACCCTGTCCAGTGTGGCTGCATGTACGACTTTGGCCCGGGGCCCAAAGGAGACTGTGGGTGACACAGAGCTGTTTTCTGCGAGGCCTGAGAGGGCCTGCACTGGAGGGTGTGGTGCCGTGGAGGACAATGTGTCCAGCACAGCCCCACCGAAGCCCTTGTCCACTTTAGTGCCGCTCCTGGGGCCAGGCCCCTTGCTCCTCTCTTCCAGGGACAAAAGTGAGTGCACGGACGACGACAGGAGCTTCGTGTCTGCACCGCCTCTGTCCGACTTATGTGCGGAGCTCAGCATGCGCACAGGGGCCAGGTGAGAGGCTGCAGGCATCAACTGTGGGGGCAAGGGGTGGTGGCCTGCAGGGCTGGAGCCTGCCTCGTTCTGCACAGGAAGAACCTGAGCGGTGGGTCTGGCAGAGCCGGATGGGAAGTGAGTCAGCAGCATCACCGGCTTCTCCTTATCCGCACCCTCCACATGCATGTCCACACCTGGGGACGGGACAGAGTCAGCACTGCGTGCGCCCAGGTGGAGATTCAGCAGCATGGGCCACACACACACGGGTGTCTTACATCTGTCATACACACACACACACGCGGGTGTCTTAAGTCTGTCATACACACACACACACACACACACACACACACACACGGGTGTCTTACGTCTGCCATACACACACACACGCGCGGGTGTCTTAAGTCTGTCATACACACACACACACACGGGTGTCTTACGTCTGCCATACATACACACACACACACACACACACACACACACGGGTGTCTTACATCTGTCATACACACACACACACGGATGTCTTACGTCTGCCATACACACACACACACGCACACACACACACACACACACACACACACACACGGGTGTCTTACATCTGTCATACACACACACACACGGATGTCTTACGTCTGCCATACACACACACACACGCACACACACACACACACACACACACACACACACGGGTGTCTTACATCTGTCATACACACACACACACGGATGTCTTACGTCTGCCATACACACACACACACGCACACACACACACACACACACACACACACGCGGGTGTCTTACGTCTGTCGTTCTCCTCGGCGCTGTCTGAGCTCTCCTCTCGTACCTGCACGCCCATGGGGCTGGAGGAGGAGCTGGAGTACTCGGAGGAGCTGCCTTCCCGGGGAAGCTGGTGAGCCGGGGGCTCCACCTCCACCCGCAGCTCTGCGGAGAAGGCAGCACAGGTCAACAGCTGATGTGGCACTTACGCACATGCAGGAGAGCTGCCAGCTACCACCCATGTCTTCTTGACCACCCCTGGCCATGGGCCCTTTGGGCAGAGGAAGCGGGGGACCCCAGCCCTGGTCGGATTGGGCTCATTCTTGAAAACTGCACCAACTCCCCAAGGCCTGTAGTAGTGGAAGATCACAGGATGCTTGCTACTCAGGCTAGTGCACTTGCCGCCCAATGCCAGGTCACCGTCGGGCACCCCACCCACCCTGAAGAGTGCGGAACCATCTGTAGAACGGCACTGTGCTGTCTGCCCTCGAAGTCACCCATGGCACAGGCTGAGTGGCCATCTGACATTTGTCTCTTCCTGGTTTGCCCCTACTCTGTCTACTGCTGTTGAATACAACAACACTCATTTCTTCCTGTGGGATGAGACAGCCACCACCTCAGGTGTCCGCAGCCTGTTCCCTAGGACAGGGACGGGAAAGACAGGAAAGCCAGCAGAGGTTGGCAGGAAGAGGAGCCAAGGGCCACAGCCCATGACGGGCACCTGCCTAGGAAAAGGAACTCAGTCCCTCTCTGGTTTGAACTCTGCTTGCTCCCACAACACGAGAATCTAACACTGCTGTCCAAATCACCAGAGGCCAGGCAGCCAGCCCACATGTCCCATCTACTTTCCTGCACCAGACACGGCAGAGTCAGGACAAAGAGCTAAGGGTGAGGACTGCAGTGTCTAAACAGCCCCGAGTGATCCCAAGTCTAATTCTTACTTAAAACATGTCACACCAGCCGAGTACAAGCCACACACTGAACTACAGGCCCTCACATACCTGCAGCATGGCTGCTGCGCCCGGGCTGCACAGGCCCCACGTGGCTGGTTGGGGGGACTCGGGCCACTCCACTGCTGCTGACTAAGGATGGGGCTGAGGCGTTCAGGCACCGTCTCTCCGACTTCTCCCTGTGAAAGGAGAGACAGCATGGCGTCAGAAAGCACCACCCCCTCCACACTCTGCTGCAAGCACAGGATGCGTACGCTACCACGCCTGGCATGGACACGTATTTTGAGAACAGTTTCATACTTACTTTTCCAGCTCCAACTGAGTCTTGAGCTTTTTCTTTGCACCCATGGTGAGGGACTCAAATTTATTCAGATCTTCTTCAGTAAGGCTCAAAAACTTGCATAGGAGAAATGAAAGACTGTTACTGAGAAGTGGAAGACATGCAAAGAGCTCAGAGCTGATCCCAACACAGAAGATCCACTGCTCCCTGCTGCAGCCTCTCTGGACACCTCGGGTGCAGCTGGCCAGCAGGCATCCTGCAGCCGGTGACTACAGGAGCTGACAGCCTCAACTACAGCTCTACAACTAACAGCAGTCTGTCCTCTGGAAACGTCTCATTGGAACACAGCTGCCTTAAGACAATTCTCTGTAAAATCCCTTCAGCAACCCGGTGAGGTGCAAATGGGAAGAAGGTACAATCCAGAGGGAGTGGTGACTGACCCCAGGCCTGGTGCATGGGACACCTGACCGGAGAGTGCTCACCACATCCCAGACGCCGTGGCTCATCTATCTGACTGGAAAATCCAAACCCATTATGACCAGTCTTAGTAAAAACTTCTCATCCTCGAGATTTAGAGACCCCAAGTTGAGGCATTGCGAACGGACTTGAGATGCACTTTCCGCTGCTCTGTAAAAGCGTCATTTCTAGATTTAACAGGGCATTTACAGGACTTAGGTAGCATCTTGTCCAGCAGGGGAGTTCAGATTTCAAACTCCTGGTGTGGTTTCTTTCAGCACAGCCACCAACAGCAAGGCCAGAAAGCGTTCAGGCAGGCCTGTCTTGGCGGGCACCCTCTCCGAGCAGGTGTTCTCCATTCCTGCGGGTCTCACTGTTCAGTACGGCCTGACCGTCTGAACCCTACTCCACTGTGTCCTGGGGTTGGCCCTGTGAACTGGCCACACCCAGGCAGGAGCCACACTGCAGGTGGTTTAGAAAGGAGCAGATGACCTCTAGACTGCCTGAGGGCTGAAACTTGCTCACTTCACAACTGCCTGGTTTGTAAAGATTCTGCTTTTGTCTGTTTCAGCTACAGGCGAGCCCTCGGGTGAGATCCAGGTCCTGCTAATACCAAGGTGAGTACACGTCACAGCATCTAAACCTGCCTGGCCTCTAGGAGTCCACGGGTGGTTTAGAAAGGAGCAGATGACCTCTAGACTGCCTGAGGGCTGAAACTTGCTCACTTCACAACTGCCTGGTTTGTAAAGATTCTGCTTTTGTCTGTTTCAGCTACAGGCGAGCCCTCGGGTGAGATCCAGGTCCTGCTAATACCAAGGTGAGTACACGTCACAGCATCTAAACCTGCCTGGCCTCTAGGAGTCCACGTGTCACAGCATCTAAACCTGCCTGGCCTCTAGGAGTCCACATGTCACAGCATCTAAACCTGCCTGACCCTCTAGGAGTCTACGTGTCACAGCATCTAAACCTGCCTGGCCAAGACAAAAGCTACTTGGGGACATGAAGCACACAGTGGCCCTCTGAGCAGTTGACGTACCTTCTCCATGGTTAGCTGTTTAAAGACGGGGTAATATTTGTGCAAACGCAGCTTCCTAAGCCAGTCTAGAATCCCATTCTGCTCCTGGGGCTGAGGGGCCTGCAGACTAGAGGGCATCAGGATGGCTGGCGAGGCGTCCACCTGGGTCCGGTAAGCCAGCGCTGAGCCCGCACCCCCCGCGTGAGAGCAGTGGGGCAGGGGAGTGGCAGTACTGGCCGAGTGCTGCAGGTGGTGCTGGGCGTTGCTCTGTGAGGATGGGATGCCGGCCACTCCACACACAGGCCTGCAGGATGGGACAGGTGGGAACAGAAACCATTGTGGAAGCCTGCAGCTATACTGGGGTCTGCCAGGGGCTGTACCAGGATCTTTGGGGATATCTCATGCCAGCACCCACTCCCCCTGTACAGGGTGCAGCCCACCACATACGCTAAGCTCGTCAGGGCCCTGTTTACTACTGCACCACCAGGACCTCCCTCCTCGTAGCACAGAGCCCCCGGGGATGCTGCTGTGCCCACATGCCATCCACGAGAGGTCTGGCTGGGCGGCCCAGATGACACCCATAGATGGTGAGTTCAAACACACTGCTCTGAACTGGGAGGAAACCATAGAACCGGAAAAGCCAAAAGTTCATTCTTTCTACCCAATTCCTCTCCTGATGTTGCCTGAGACGCAGGCGGGGCAGACAGTTCTGAGAGCAGCTCTGCACACATGCTACGTACACACCACACATGGGCGAGGGCAGTGTGAAGTCTGGCTAGAGGGCTGCTCACCTTCCAGACACGCCCATCATCGTACTGACTTTAGGAGGGGAAGGGTTACCAGGACCTACAGAAGAAGAAAGGCGTCATAGAAACGTGGAGAAAAGAACGTATCTTTATTTTTATTTACTTTTAAAATTAAGTGTGTGTTTGTGTGTCTGTGCACACGAATGTGGGTGCCCTTGGACACCAGAGTGCTCAGATGCCTGGAGCTGGGGTCAGAGGTGGCTGTGAGCTGCCTGGCCTGAGTCTTGGGAACTGAACTTCCATAAGGAGTCTTCTGTAAGAGCAACATTGCACTTGACCACCGAGTCGTCTCTCCAGCCCTCCGTTTGCAGTTTCAACCATCTCGCAAACTTACTTGGACTTTGAAGCTGTTGGACAGGAGACGAAGTGCTGAAAAACTTCCTGACATGGTCATGTTTCAGGACGTGGGAAGGTATGGAGGCCAGGTACCTGGGGAGAAAGACACTGGGTTGTGGGGCTAAAGCACCATGGACAGAACTAACTGGGGAGAATTTGGAAATTTCAAGACAGAGAAATGAGAAAAGGAAAGAAAAGAAGCAGACGCCCAGAGCCTGGGACCCGCCTGCTGCCTTTCAATGGCGCCTTTCCCGCCAGGACCCCCTCTCTTACGGTGAGTTACGCAGGCCCTACAAGGACCCGTGGCACAAGCACTGGATCAAAATGTGGGAGCCCCGACGCCCGATGACTCGGATGCCCGAGTCAGCCGAACACAGGGTCACATCAGGACAGTCAGCTCAGGGCCAGGCAGAACCCCGGCCTCCTGCACATCAGCACCCACGCCAGACTGCGGTGCAGCGGTGGGCAGCACACTCGTCCAGCACAGTCTCGGCCTCCACCCCCAGCACCACATAAACCAGGAATGATATTCAAGCCATGCTCACTCTCAAACAAAACAAAGCAAAAAACAAGCAGCGAGCCTCAGCAGCACATGTACCATGTGTGCACAGACATGGACCAAAGAACATGTCCATCCTGACACAGCTTCGACCTTCAACCACACGACACAGGTGAATGCCAGGACCATCCACAACTCACAAGGGCATTAGGATCCCACCAGAGTAACACCAGCTTGATTCCTCTATTCACTCTCAAACTCACCCCAAGGTCATTAACATTCTTCAGACCCTCAGGAAACAGTCCTGGAGGCAACGGGCTCACACAGCCGAGTAGCCACACGGACCCTGTCCAGGAGCCTCACTCACCTCAGGCCTGCTTCCAGATCCATGTGGTTCCGCTCCACATAGAAGGAATCTGGGCCAGCCAAGCAAGGAAGGAGCTTGTCCAAGTTCTCCTCAGGGCAGAGCTGGCAGAGCTGAAAGAGACAAGGCAGGTCGTCCAGCAGCAACCAGTGCTCACCTCACTACCAGAGCTTTGCATTGGCGGAGGCGACATCTGCTGGTGGACACTGCACTGCTCCAGCTGTGGGGGCTCTACACACGCAGGACGCCCCACTTCAGCAGAGGAACCCCACCTTTCCCAAGTCCAGCATAGGCTGAGCTGCAGGGCCAGTTCCTGACCAGAGACCTAATGGGAACCAGCCCTCCCAGAAAGCCAGGACCTGTGATGCCATACCATGGCTGGCACACATGGCAGAGATGGCTGCATCCCCCAGGCCACACGGCGGTCAGTATACAGACAGAGCCACCTTCGGGGGCACAAGTGCCCTGGGGACAGGTACAAACCCCTCGGGCCCCTGCCTCCAAGCCGAAAAAAAAAAAAAGGCCCAGTTTCTGAGGCAGGTTTTCCTACGTCTGCTCCCAGGTCACAGAAAAGAGCCAGTGCTCTGCTTGAAGGAGAAAAAGCAAACACTTTCTGGGGAAAAGACCCAGGACCCTGTCTCAAAGTGGAGGCAGGTACTACTCAGAGGGGCTAGACAGACTGTCCAACAGTAACACTGAGAACAGGGAAGAGACCACAGCGGACACACGGACTCTGAACAGTGACCCAGGCAGGGGTCACATTAGCTGTTGTAAACACAGATCAGAGAGCAGTGAGGGCCCAAGGTCCTATGGGCGGAAGTGAGTCCAGAGGAAACCCAGTGCTATGAGCAGAGTGTGATTGCTGAGGGGTTCCAACCCCAAAGGGCATGGTCCAGTGCTTCCAATGCCAAGGGGCCACGTGGAGAGTCTACAAGCCGCATGGGCTGTGGGAACACGTGTTCTCTCACAGGGTTTTGTAATTTTTTAATTATGTCTTCACTATTTATTTATTTATTTATTTATTTATTTATTTATTTATTTATTTGTCTTTTTGAGATGGTCTCTCTGAAGCTGGCCTGGAACTCACTATGTAGACCAGGCTGGCCTCAAACTCACAGAAATCCATCTGCCTCTGCCTCCCAAGTGCTGGGATCGAGGTGTGTGCCACCACGCCTGGCTATCTATCTTCACTTTTAAATTTTATTATTCTTTTGTGAATCATGGTCCACTCTGTAGCCAAGTTTAAGTCTGACCTTAAACTTAAAAAAAAAGAATTATTAAAAAAAAATTTTATTTGATGTAGCCGGGCGTGGTGGCGCACACCTTTAATGGCAGCACTCGGGAGACAGAGGCAGGCGGATCTCTGTGAGTTTGAGGCCAGCCTGGTCTACATAGTGAGTTCCAGGCCAGCTGGGGCCACAGGGAGACCCTGTCTCAAAAAGACAAAATAAAAAAGAAAAAAAAAATTATTTAATTTGTATGGATGTATTGCCTGCACGTGAGTGTGCCCACACATGAAATGACCAGAGGTCAGAAGAGGGTGTCAGATCCCCTGGAACTGGAGTTACAGACAGCCACCATATGGGTGCTGGGAACCAAACCCAGGTCCTCTGCAAGAGCAGCCAGTGCTCTTAACTGCTGAGCCACCTTCCAGCCTCTGACCTTAAACTTTTGATCCTTTTGCTTCAGTCTCTTTAGTGAGATCACAGGTGCACACCACCACCTTTTGGTTTGTGCGTGATTCTGTAATGAAGTACAAGACCCACTTTGGAGGCATCTTAGTGCACTGGTCTGTTAAGTGTGAGCATCTGAGATGCATATTTTGTCTGTGGCAGTGGTCACTGCTATGGTCTGAGCCAATGTACTTTTTTTTTTTTTTTTTTTTTGGTACTTTTGAGACAGGGTCTTCCTGCAGCCCCGACAGACCTGGAACTCACTATGTAGACCAGGCTGGATGCACCTACCTCTGCCTCCTACCTCTGCCTCCCAAGTGCTGGGACTAAAGGCGTGCACCACCACGTCTGGCTCCAGTGTACTTTTTTTTTACAGGGTCTCACTATGTTCCCTGGCTGGCCTGAAACCCTTTATGTAGACCAGACTGGCCTTGAACTCAGAGATCTGCCTGCTTCTGCCTCCCAAGTGCTTGGATTAGAGGCACACACCCAGCCTGGGCCAGTACTTTAAACATAATATGAATACATATGTGCACACACATGGTCCCACAGTTCAGAAACAGAGTCAAGGCTTGGGAGAGAAAGGTACCAAGAGCTGCGCAGAGGGCACGTCCCAGCCTCCCCAAGGATGTGCGCCCGGGCTTGGGTGTACACCTCTCAGAACAGATCTGGGAACTGCTGCCAGGTATGGCAGCTCAAGGAAGGGAGCCACTACATCAGTGCCGTGTGAGCCACCACCAGGGCATGTGACACTTTTCACCATTAGAAAAGCCCTTTAATTAACTTACCTTTGAAATAAATTCAGTCACTTCTGAGGAAGACTTGGTCACTGATGTTACTGAAGAATCAGACCAGAAGACCTTAAAAACAGACAAACAAGCCTTGAGAACCATGACACCAGGTACTTCAGAGCCCAGCACCCAGGACCCATAGCTGTTAACAAGCTGCCCAGTGAAGCCACAACTTGCTACGAAGAGAACAGTCACATGACCCAAGCCCATTGAGCTTCAGATACCAGTCCATTCCAGTACCACTGAGTCACTGGTACACGAGTTCAAGCACCGAGGGCTGGCCTCTACCCACCAGCTGCCTTCTCCCTGTAGCTAAGCCAAGTGATGCTGGTCACAGCATCAAGTTTCCAGATTCAGCTCTTCACCTGGAAGCAGGTTTCTGTGCCACACAGGTGAGGTAGCTGTGGCACCATGAGCCCAGGCCTCAGCCTGCAATCAAGATAAGTGTGGGGTAGAAATCCCAACAGTGGCCTAGAAGACGTCTTCCACAGAGGAGGGTTGCATGGGGTCAGAGGAGTCTGAGAGACATGCAGGGCTTGGAGACAGATGTGTGGCCCAGCTCACGCTGTGGTCTTCAGGCCGTGCTCTCCTGTCTTCTCTCCCTGATGGCAGCATGTGCCCTGCATGAGGCTAATGCAACCTGGATGCTCAGTGGTGGGGTGCTGTGCTGGAAGCAGCCTGCACCCATTAGGCCAGGGTGGGGCAGCACGTCTGCCTCAGCAGCTAGCATGCTGGGACAGCTTTCACAAAGCCAGAGCAAATGGAGAGAGGGCCATCTCTTCACCTTTTACTTCACAGTGAGTGGGGCCTATGACAGCGCTGAGCTTCCTGCTGGAGATGCCCCATCCATTGATGATGGGCTGGCCATGGCTTTCCAGGAACCCGGGAGCTGTGTGTCCTGTTCGCCCTAGCAGGTCCTCTGAGCTCTCTGCTGTGAGGAGTGTGTCCTCCATCCCTAACGGGCAGACACCTTGGTACTTCTATGTCTTCCAACAGCCCCACGGAGGCTGGGGTTCATGAGTTTAGCACACATCCACACTGAGACACCTCAATTCAAGGTGAAAACCTGAATCACCCAGAGCCTTGAGCAGAGACTGCTAGCAAGCTGAGTGCTCGCTGTGCCTCTGGCACCTGTTTCTAGCTCATCTTCTTCCACCAAGTGTCCCACTGGATGGATGCATCTAACTCAACAAAGGCATGAAATCCATAGTCAAACCAGGACAACAGGATGGTGTTGTTGAAAGTGGCAGCCAATCCCTGCCATGAGGGGACTGTGCCCTATGTGTGCTCCTGGGGTCCACAAGGCAGCCAGGATGCAGGATGGGGACTTAGCCTTGCTCCCAGGCCTCGGCACTCACGTTCAGTCCCCCACCCACTCATGCCATGGCTCAGGAAGCACAGAAGCAGCGTCTCCAGGCACCCACTCCAAGAGCTGCAGCGTCGTACGGAACCGACTTGAAACATCCCCTACACACGAAAAGCGACACACATGCAGGCGACACACAGGCTCGGGCCAGTTCCACACTTGGCTTCCCTTCCTATTTCCAAGCAGCACCTATGACTAGAACCCTCGGACAGCCAGACGCCTCACCCCATCAGCCAGGTGTGGCCAGATGGACCAGATGAAGCCCCAGCCACAGGACCTGCCCCAGCCCTGGAGACACTTGGCAGCAGGCGCCCAACTCACCCACCCAGCCCCTACGGAAGCCGAAGCCATCTAAGGAAAAGACCTGGAGGGCCAAGCACAGCCACGCACATTCTCAAGGTCTCAAAGAAGAGCTTGGCCAAGGTGATGGAGGCTGCTGAGTTGACGGGGGTTGGCAGCAGTCCGGCACAGTAGACAGCATGAGCCCCAAAGGGTGAACGAAGGAGACGGCACCAAGACTCTCAGAGATGTACAACTCTGGGCTGCAGAGGACCAGCCAAGGGTAAACAGAATGCACAGCTCTCAGGCTCCTGGGGAAAGCCATGGCTAGCCTGTCATCAACAGATGGGGCATCTCCAGAAGGAAGCATCAGCGCTGTCACAGGCCCGGTGCCCAGGACACCAGGGACTCTTCAAGTGGATGATCCACTCAAGACGGAAGCTCCCACCTGTAACCGCTGCACTTGGACAACTCCTGTAACCTCAGAGAGGACCAAGCCAGCCTGGGCTACACCGTAAGACCCTACCTCAAAACCAAAACCAACCAGTCAACCAACCAAACAAAAAGACAGCTCCAGGGAGCACAAGGATGGGTGAGAAAGGGGGAGGCAGGGCCCAGCACTGCTCTGGATGGCAGTGGGTGGTCCAGGTGTCCCCACACCTGGCTAGTTCAAGGTGCTCCTGGATGAAAGCACAAACTTCAAAGATAAGCTCCGACAGAACAGGCAACAGACCAACTGGGAGAGTGTATGGAGTGCAAACATACATCCCCGTGTACAGTTACAAACTAATCTTATATTAAAAATGTTCTACAATTTGCTTCCTTAACTGACTTGGCTCAAAACCAATTCCATGGAAAAAGCAGGTAACATCACCCCTGTCTGTAGCAGGTTAGTCTTAAAATCAGTGCGACCCAGTTACATCTTCACATAAAACAGGACCTTTTGCTCAGATGTTGGAAAATATCTACGGCCACCACCAGAGCTATGGTGAACAAGGTCAAGAGGACTGCAGACAGAGGCCCTGGGCTTCTCCCAAAGCACACAGAGCCCAAGGGACATGTGACTTCCTGACATGTCACTTCAGAAGTGACCAGTCCCCACAGCCAGGAGTTCCTACAGAAGCTCTGCCAGTGATGGAGGCACAGCAAGGTTGCAGTCGGCTGCCGCCCACAAAAGGCAACCACTGATTCTCACTAGTGAGGGATCTGTGGAGCTGTAGAGAAGGCTGACTCTCAAGCAACTTTTTAAAAGATTCTGAAGCCCAGTGTGATGAGCCACACTTGTGATCACAGCACTTGGGAGGATGAGACAGGAGGATGGCAATCTTTAAGCCAGCCTGGGCTACACAGCAAAACCTTAGAGCCCACCTCAGGAAGAGAATGTTCTGTTTGGATCTACAGTTAATGGGGAGCTGCATGTAGGGTGCAATCAGACCTTTCAGCAACTGCAAAGCCATCTCACACCAACCATCAGGACAGTGGGCAGGTCATCCGCAGCACCCCAACACCCAGTGCAGACCCCACCCTCTCCACGGAAGCTTTTGGCCTGCCCTCTGCACGATGGAGTAGTATTCCTTTGGCCTGCCCTCTGCACGATGGAGTAGTATTCCTTTGGCCTGCCCTCTGCACGATGGAGTAGTATTCCTTTGGCCTGCCCTCTGCACGATGGAGTAGTATTCCTTTGGCCTGCCCTCTGCACGATGGAGTAGTATTCTTTCGGCCTGCCCTCTGCACGATGGAGTAGTATTCTTTTGGGATTATTTGTTTGCTTTGGTGTTTTCTTGTTTTGTTTTTATTTTTTGTCTTTTTTGAGACAGGGGCTCCCTGTAGCTACAGCTGGCCTGGATTCGCAATGTAGACCAGGCTGGCCTCGAACTCAGAGGTCCACCTGCCTCTGCCTCTGCCTCTGCCTCTGGAGTGCTGGGATTAAAGTGCACACCTTTTCAGAAGGATCTGTCCGCACAGCACAACCTCGCGTGCAGAGGGCCAATGGGCCGAGTGCTCAAACCTCTCTTTAAATTTATTTTGGCCAGGCGTGGTGGCAGAAGCAGGCGGATCTCTGTGAGTTCAAGGCCAGCCTGGTCTACATAGTGAGTTCCAGGACAGCTGGGGCTACAGGGAGACCCTGTCTCAAAGAGACAAAAAAAAAATTTTGTTTTTATTTTATGTGTATTTGTGTCTCACCTGCCTGCATACAGGTGCACCATGTGTGTGCAATGTGCAAAGACATCAAAACAGCATCAGTTTTAGCTGCCATGTGGGTGCTGGAAACCAAACCCAGGTCCTGTACGAGAGCAGTCAGTGCTCTGAACCGCTGAGCCGTCTCTCCAGCCCCCAGCTCCCCCTCTTGCTGAGCAGTGTTTCTCCCTGTGCTCCTGGGCAGGCCCTCAGCATTCCCTGCACGCTGGAGCAGGGAAATTCAGCAGTGCACGTGGCGCCTTTGGAAGGCTAAGAACGTGACCACTGCATGGGGGTCCTCTTTTTCAGCTGTCACTCTCACAGCCTGAGCCATCCCTGGTCTCAGCAGCAGGAGCACACAGGATCCCAGTTCCCCACATCACAAGGCCATCCTTCTCACTCCAGCCCTTCCCATGGGGAGGCTCTGTGGTCTCTAAGAGCATTCCCTACCATCAGGCTGCGGAACGCCTTCCCAGTGCTGACTAGTTGTGCATGTTTGGTGCTGTGTTCAAATCCTTTGCCCATTTTTAAAACATGTTTTCTTTCTTTGGTCTTTTTGAGACAGGGTCTCCCCGTAGCCTTGAACTCACAGAGATCCGCCTGCCTCTTCCTCCTGAGTGCTGGGACTAAAAGCACATGCCTCCAAGCCTGGCTTCCTTTTGTATTTTGGATATAAATTCCTCATCAGCTTGGACTTGAAACCTGCAGCTCGTGTCCTTGTTCTCTTTAGAGCCTTCTAGAGAAAAGCTTTACGGCGATGCGGTCCAAGTTACCAGCTGTGACTTATGGAGCACGTTTGGTACCGCACTCGGAAACCTTTCCCTAGCTAGTCTCACAAAGCTTTCTTCTGGAAGCTTCCCTGAGTCTGGGGTCATTCCTGAGTTGATGTCTGCAAGGGAGGTCTAAGGCGAGGCCAGTGTTCATGGGCTGCTGGTTCCAGGCCCGTCTTCTCCAAGTCTCTGTGCCATCTTGGGGTCGCAGGGCTGAGCCATGAACTTGGGTCTAGTGGGTCTTCTGCTCGAATCTGCTTTCATCATCCAGTTCTACACAGACATTTCCAAACCACTCTGTTCGTTTCTAAAACACAAACTCCACCAGGCTTTTTTAGGGGTTGTGTTTGCTGAACACTGTGCGTGGAGGGCGCAAGAGCACACCCTCTTCCTCATACTGTCCTTGGCCCTGTTCTTAGAACTGCGGTCCCTGGTAGCTGCTGCATCTGAACAATGCTAGGAGATGCTGGAGGCCAGAGGTGCAGGGGTTCCACTTTCCTGCTTTCCTGCACGGCAGGACACCAAATCAAGGCCTGCCCAGTACAACACAATGAGATCTTTAAAAAAAAAAATTTTTTTTTTTTTAATGTGTGTGCATGTATTGCCTGCATGTAGGTAAGTGCACCTGTGTAGTGCAATGCCTTCAGAAGTCAGAAGAGGGCACTGGATCCCCTGGAACTGGAGTTACAGACAGTTGTTAGCTGCCATGTGGGTGCTGGGATTTGAACCCAGGTCTTCTGCAAGAGCAGCCAGTGTTCTTAACTGCTGAGCCATCTCTCCAGCCCAACACAATGAGATCTTGTGATGGCAGAACAGCAGGGCTGACTTGCCTGGGTGGAGGGGCACTGTCATGGAAGACAGAGCTTTTAAGGTTGGTGCAACATTCTTCCTGTGGGCCTTGGTCACCTGACAAAGCAGAGCAGATGCCCTCCTGATGCGTACCAGTCAGCACCCCAAGACAGCTGGAGTGCTTGCTGGACGGTAGGGGCTTCCATCTCCCAGGTAAGACAACACTTCCAGATGTGCCAGGAGAAGCAAGATTTCCTGACAATGTGCACCCTACAACATGCCAGTTTAGACCCTTGGGCAGAAAGCATCTCACTGGTATGAGCACTGAGCAAGTCTGTGGCAGCATGGCCACATCGAGCTGCGGGGTCCAGCTGCTCCACCAACACTCACGTCCTCCTGAAGAAACTGTAAGCAGGCCTGGGCACCACAACACGCCACAGCCCTACTTTCCTACTGAGCACCAGGGCAATCCAAGCCCACCATGACAGACTGGGCAGAAGCAAGCCTGGTTGTCAAATGGCTTCACGCACATTATTCTACTGGACCGTCCTGACGTCTCTCTCGGGACATACTAAAGCAAGACCAGGAGGAAAGACTGACCATATTCTCAAACACCCCCAGGCCTCCAGGTGTGCGGCAGCCACTACAACATGGCCAGGGTCCCAGGTTACCCGCTGCCCCCAGGACCTTGAGCCCTGGGGATGGTGGATCCACGGAGCTGAGGCTCTGGTGTTACCACCCATCAACAGCCTCTAACGATGCCAAGGGCTCTCCCCACACAGCACCACCCAGTGCTACAAGCTGGTCTTTAGAGACAAAGGCTCAAGTATGTGATGCAGCACATTCTTCGGAAAGGAGCCCATGACTCACAGAACTCAGTATAGGAGGTTTTCATCCTGAGTACACTCCAGTACTGCTGGGTATATTTCCATCACTGTCCATGTTCAACAACATATAGTCAAGCGCCTGTCACACCATGCTGGGTGGTAAGAGAACCTTGATACAAGCCAGAGATGCATTTCTCAGCCTCCTTTGCAGCTACGTGAGACCAAGAAACAGAATTTTTGTTATAAAATTAAGTGGATGCTCTTGTGGCTACCCTTAGGCATGTTCCTCTTTTTAACCCTGTACCCTGCAGTCCAGGATCAAACTACAAGGGCCGGAGCCCTAGCTGCCATCTTGGACCACAAAGCTAAAGGCCAAATCCTAGGGACGCACGTGCAGTGAGCTGGAGGCAGCTGGGGACAGGCTCCCTGAACAGCACAGCAGGTGAGGCGGCCTTCGGATGACCTCAGCTCCCCTGTGGAGGTCTTTCCTCACAGCACAGCCCACCCTTCATGATGTGTTGCTTGCAATACATCCCCATACCACCCGAGTGGTCGTGCACCCAGCCAGCAATCAGGACTGAGTGCCCAGTGCCACCACGGCCCAGCTTTCATTCTTTCCACACCCAGAGTAATGCGGCAATGTCTCCCTCCTCCAGGGAGGCAGGCCACAAACAGGTGCAGCCTCTGTCCTGGTCACGTGAGATGAGTGCTCCGGAGCATGGCTTCTCCCCAGCAGCCTGCCATGGGGACACAGTCCAGACAGGCACAGCACCTCACTGGGCACTCGTGTGGCACAAGAGGCACAGCTTTTACGCAGACACATGGAAAGGCCCATGTGGTCAAGCGTTTCCCTCAGAGCCTTGGAGAGGGGAAGCAGCGTCTTACCTCGAAGGAGCACTCGATGCTTCGGTCACTCTTGGTGTGTGATAGCCCCTTCAGGTCTATCTTTTCAACACTCACTGTGAAGCACACAAAACAAAAACAGAACAAGATTAGAAGAGGGAGGGAGACCTGAGTGCATATACCATGCTGGGCATGTGACAGGTGGTCATTCACACAAGGCCCCCAGAGCCCAGACTTGGGTGGCACCTGCATAGGCCTCACTTGGCAAGGACCAATCTCAGGAAAGGAAGCACAGGGTTTTGAGTGAAGCCATATATGTGGACAGTCACCGTCTGGGTCCAGCTCCTGGGAAACCAACTCACCATCTCCACGGTACCTGTTCCATACAAGAAGAAGCCAGGCACTCCCTCAGGCCTGCTCCCTGCTGCTCCGGCAACAACGGAGGCTTTCGGTACAAGCTGTGGAGGGACCACAGTGGTTCCTAACCTTTGTGACAGAGTATAAGGTTGGGCACAGACAAGGCCAAAGGATGCCAACTGTCACGTCCCACAGTGTTCTGCAGCCTGGCTTTCTCCCTGCCCCGTTCTGAACCTTCCTCCTCAGAAATGGAGTGACACCACTACGCTCAAAGCATTGTCTCTAGGCAGGCTCAGACGTGCTCGAAAGGCCATCAAGCGTGCCACTGACCTCACCCTCGTGGACTGTCCACTGCTGACTGACCCCACTCTCCCGGGCTCTGGGCACACGTCCCACTGCTGACTGATCCCATGCAGCCCCAGCGGCTTCGCCGGTCACTCTGCACAGCACTAGAGTCACATAATTCAAGTTAGGCAACAGGGAAGACCAGGCAGAGGCGGCCGCACAGGGCAGAGGCAGCGCACAGGGCAGAGGCGGCGCACAGGGCAGAGGCGGCGCACAGGGCAGAGGCGGCCGCGCTGACACCTCCCACACTTTCCCATGGTCCTCCATGGCTGAAAGGCTCCCTGGTGGTGTGCTGTGATCCCCGGACAGCGACTTCCAGAATGTTGTCTAGGATGCCAGTTCTGGGAGATATGGAGGGACAACCAGTTGTTGCTTGGCAGCCGGCACTGCCCTGGGCTGGAGCTGCTGATAGTGGGATCTGTTTAAATGCATCCAAACGGAAGGAAACTGAAGTCCGGTCTAGGTACTACACAAGTCACTACTCCAGATGGTGTGGAATGGACGCTGCCGATGTGAGAGTGCCCTTGGACTTGCACACATGGGCCAGGCAACCTCTGCCTGTCTGTGCGAACAGCTTTCCTGGCCCAAGGCCACATGTTCCAGTACCACCGACAGAGCTTCCCACCTGCCATGGCAAAACTGGGCTCAAAGGGGAGTCACACACCACATACCACCTCAGGCTGCCACCCTGCACTGCACCACAGCAAAGCCCCAGGCCTGAAAGTCTGAGCCCAGGCCAAGCGCTGGGAAAGTGGAGGTGGGGCAGGAGCCTACAGGCAGAAGAGCCGGTCACCAGCTCAATGGCCAAGTGCAGCAGCCCCACCACAGACTGTGATGTCACTTGAGACCCTTCTCTGAGCAATGCAGTGAACAACATAACCAACTCAAGACGGTCAGCGCCTTCTCGCCCAGAGCACCCACACATTCCCTGTGCCCCCAGACGGAAGAGCACCCGGGTGCATGTGAAAGGACAGAGGGGAAGTGACTCAGAGTTGGACAGGAAAACAGGCGAGCAGACGAGTGTAATTCTGCTGTTTTCATATAAAGCACCATTTTGGAGCCAAGTGTAATTGCTCACAGCCGGGCCACTGCCCTAGGCTCCGGTGCTCCAGCACCCAGAAGACAGAATGCCCATGGCCAACACTAGCAGCAGTGGGTGATGGGACCTGTACTTAGGCGTGCACTGCCTGCATGTGTGTGTGCACCCGTGACGTGCAGTGCCTGTGGAGGTCAGAAGAGGGCATCAGATTCCCCTGGGACTGGAGTTAAGGATGTTGTCAGCCACCATGTGGGTGCTGGGAATCAAACCTGGGTCTTCTGCAAGAGCAGCCAGAGCTCTTAACCACTGAGCCATCTCTCCAGCCCCCCCCCCTTTTTTTTTTTTTTTTTGTCTTTTTGAGACAGTGTCTCCCTGCAGCTCCAGCTGGCCTGGAACTCACTATGTAGACCAGGCTGTTCTTGAACTCAGAGATCCACTTGCTTCTGCCTCCCAAGTGCTGGGACTAAAGGCATATGCCACCAGCTCGTGTATTTCTTTTTATTTTGAGACAGGGTCTCCCTGTAGCCCCAGCAGTCCTGGAACTCACTAGTAGACCAGGCTGTTCTTGAACTTAGAGATCCGCCTGCCTCTGCCTCCCAAGTGCTGGGATTAAAGGTGTGCGCCACCACGCCTGGCTCAGCTCATGTATTTCTGAGGGGCCTCCAGAGACTCCAGCAGCCTGGTACCCTACTTGGCTTTTAAGAATCAGCAAACCGTATTCGTTAGTGAAGATACATCTGGAGTCTGTAGGGAGCTCAACAGCCTGGGAGCCAAGCCTCCCACTGTTCTGCTCTCTACAAAAGCTGTGCCATGTGTACCCTTTAGACCCCCCAGACCCAGGGGAAAGGCTGTTTACCCAACAGCTGCTTCTTCCCTTCCACTCCCCTCAACGCCACCTTTAATGAGACAGGGTCTTGCCACGTAGCCTCTGCTGGCCCTAAACTCCTACCTCAGCCAAAGCCATCCTCCACTGGGACTACAGGTGTGGGCCACCAGTTTCTACCCTTGCTAGGGCCGAGTGAGAGTGCCCAGGAAAGTGAAATGGGACACAGAGCATCCTGTGTAATGTTCCTGCGAATCATAAGCAAAGCACAAGCTCTACAAGCCGTATGTGGACAACAATGAAAGGTCCTAGGTCAAGACCTCCAACCACACCTACTGTGTGGCCAAAGCCCCTACAGAGCCTGGCTGGCTGGGGAGGTCATGGAAGCATGCCCACAGGGTCGGCCCGGGTGCCTCCCACAGTCCTCACCTCAGTGCGCACAGAGCTACAGGGACAACACAGGCCTGACAGGCACCGCCAGGGAGGAGCAGAGGACACTGGCCACAGCCCAGGCTCACCCACACTGACTGACAAGCCCCGTCCTTTGCAATGCTCACGCCTCTGCCCCACTGGCTTCACATACACCACAAGAGTCAACACTGGCAGAGTCACCCGTACCACCTGTCACAACTTCAATCACAGAAAAGACAACTTACCCTACCCGAAACCTTTTCTCAAAATACCCCTATGGGTTTGCCTGTGTTCCCAGCACTAAGGAAGGGACAGAAAAGGATCCCAAGTTCAAGGCCAGCCTAGGCCACAGAAACCCTGTCTTCAAAGACCCCCCGCCCCAAGGCGCCTTACTGGTGCCTCACTCCCCTTAGCTCTTGTTTCAGTTTATTTCATGGTCATCAATTTGAAAAATCCACAGCACGGGCTGGAGAGATGGCTCAGGGGTCTAATGAGCACTTGGTCTTCCAGGAGACTCAGGCTCAGTTCCCAGCACCCACAATGCAGCTCACAGATGCCTGCATGCACATGGTGCACATACATACACTCAGGCACACACACACACACATACACATACAATTAAATAAATAAATCTTTAAGGGGGGGTGCACTGGAGAGATGGCTCAGAAGTTAAGAGCACCAGCTGCTCTCACAGAGGACCCGGGTTCGGTTCCCAGCACCCACATGGCGGTTCACAACCATTTGTAACTCTAGGTCCAGAGGATCTAACAACCTCTTCTGGCCTCTGTGGGCACTTTACACATGTGGTCCACTTATATGCATGCAGGCAAAACACTCATATAACATAACAAAGAATAAATAAAATTTGAAAAAGAAAAAACAAAAATCCACACACAACTCCCCCAAGCACAGATATGCTGTGTCACCTGTGCCCTGATCAAGAACACAGAACAGATCTGAGCAGGGCCCTCTGTCTAGCTAGCAACACTGGAGGCCTCAGAGCTACAGAGCCTTCTCTTGAAGGGCAGAGCCAACAGCTCCAGGTGGAATAATTCATCATCTTCCCAAGAAGGTATTCTCAGAGAACCACACTTGGAAAACATCATCTTACCAGTGAACACAGCAGCCTTCTTACACATAAAATCTTTATGCTACTAGCTGGTGGGAATTCCCTGCAACCACTCCTATTCATGTACAGTTACACCGACAGAGGGCCGGTCTGTAATCACAGCATGGGGAGAGGTAGAGGCAAAAGAGGAGAACGAGGAGCTCAAGGCCAGCTTTGACTAAGTGGAAAACTCATGGCCAGCCTGGGCTACAGGAGACCCAAGGAATAATCACATCAGGGCTGAAATGGGGCTAGGTGGTGGCATGCCCTTTAACTCCATGCACAAGGAGCTACAGTTCCATACCTCGCACAAAATGGAGCCAGCTGATTTTAACTGGCCTTCCACTTAAAATACTTTGCTCTTGCTTTTTGGGCAAGCCTGTGTTTCCAAAAACCATGGCTAAAAGTGATCTGGGGTGCTCTGGTCAGGCATGATGTAGCAGCAGTGCTACAGAAGCCTCTTAAGCCGAAAGAGGGCGAGAACTTGGCTCACTGGTCTGGGGAACTACGACCCCAAGACAGTGGAGAGACTCGGTACTGTCTGCTCTGGCCTCCAGAGACTCAGGTCCAGCCACAGAAGTGTTAAGACAGCCCCAGCTTCCTACATGGAAAACCAGAGGAGCTGCAGGGAACAGGAAGCCCCAGAGTGTGGACACCTGTGGGTGTGCAGCCTAGAAGGCGTCTGTGCTCCTGGGCACACCCAAGCACACCCACTCACCTTCAGTTGAGGGCCAGAGGGAGCCAAGCAGGCCCCTTTCCTGAACTCAGTGTAGCCAGGCAGAGCCAGTTCTCACCCCTCAGCACCTGCTGTGCCCTTGCTAGAAGGCACAGCACTGTCACCACCATCACCAGCTGCCAGAGAGAGCAATCCATGGCCTGCAGGCAAGGTGTGTACACTGACCCAGCAGGGGGGCCTAGTCAGGCCCCACCCCCCACCCCACATGGCCACACCTCCACAAGCTATAAGGATCTGGTCTGACAGCTCTCTGAAGAACACTGTTCCTCAGGCAGGAGTGTCCTAAGATTCAAAAACAAAAGAAAAAAAAAAAAAAAAAAAAAAAAAACCCACAAAAAGCCCCCCAAGCCAGGGCAGGGCGCCCCCCCCATTCAAAAAAAACACCCCCAACCGTCCG
>NW_008344211.1:1749794-1780405 GCF_000622305.1 Nannospalax galili | reverse complement strand
AAAAAAAAAAAAAAAACAGCCAGCAAAGGCCTCCTAGGCCAGGCCATGGGCTCCCCCAATTCCAATAGGAAACTGCCTGACTGCCTGAGAGGCTCTGCAGGGACCCAGTAAACCTCTGAGGGAGAAGGTTCGACACCATCGAGCTCAGCCTGAGCCGGGCTCAGCAATGAAGAGCCAAGGACCGGCAGAGCGCCACTAGTAACTCAGGACCAGAATGCCCAAGCCGATGCCTCAGCATCTCCTGACTTCAGCCCAGGGGTCCCAAGGTTAAACTGCTGCAGTCTGAGGGTCACCTCCACCGCAGCAGAGCTGAAGTGTCTCTTGGGATTTCCAGGAGCAGAACATCACATGGAGAGTCAGGGAGGCAGACACCTCCAGACGGCATGTCTGGGAGCATGTCCCTGCCATTGCCCCCCGCCACCCCCCTGCCCAAAGCCTTCTGGAGAAACCCAAGTGACTGCCAGTGTGTGCCTCTGCAATTGCTTTCCAACGGTTCTTGTACTAAGTAGTTTAATTCCATATATCCCGGACCAATAAATAATTACTAAAACGATTCAAGGAGAGGTGACTAGTTAACGACATAGGGAAAGATTTTAAAGGGAACCAGCGTCATTTGTGGCAAAAACATTCCTTCCCCTCCTTCATGTCTTCATGCCCCTACATGCCCAAAGCCTTTTCGCTAAGCAGAGGCTGTTCCAAATCCACTGGGGACAGAGATCCCCACTGCTGCCCTCTCCCCAGAGCAGTGGCACTCAGAAATTGAAAACTATGTTCTCTAAAGTCTGGGAACAGCATTATTCAAACACCCAGTGCGCTGTTACTGTGCTGCACAGCCTGGGTTAATGGAGTCGTGGTAAAGCACACAGCCTCTTCCAGCTGCTGGTAAGGTCTGCTTCCAACACACCTCCTTCCCGACATCTCCTCAGGACGCACAGGGACACACCTGAGAACTCAGCAGTGTTTCTGAGACCCCAGCAGTTCTGCACCGACCATCTGACCTGGGGATAGGAAGCTGAAGCATTCCTGCGCTCACCAGAATCACCTGCAGGGCTGGTCCTGTGGCACCTGGATGCCCAGTGAGTGTCACTTGTGTGCTGAAGCAAACATTTCACTTAATACTGGTGTGCAGTAGCCACAGGTGGCACTAGACTTCAAGGAAGGGCCTACATGGGGCAGAGGGATGCACGTCAGGACCCAGGGGCGGGATGCTGCGGCTGTCCTCAAGGCCTTGAGAGGTGGGTGAGAGGCTGGTGTAGATGGTTGGGGAAATGAACACAGGCCCCAACACGAAGGGATTCTGAGCTCTCCACTGATCCCAGTCAGCTAATGGCTCTACTTGGATGGCCTCTGTTGGCCACATGAGGCTTGCCGCTCAGAGCCTTGGTAGTTACTGAGTCCCTGTAAGCCTCATGCCCTAACATCATCAGAGGAGGGAGCCCTGGCTCCAGTGTCAATGCAGACCCATACACAGCAGGAAGGCTCATGATGATGCCCGACTGTGGACTAGGACTGTGGTCCTCGCCTCGAGGACAGACAGCAGAAGAGGAACAGAGGCAGGAGTGCCCAGCATGCTGAGTCGGCAGAAACGAGAAAAAAAATCCCCACAGCACCAGGTCACCAGGGCCAGGACTATCCCAGGAGGGACAAGCTGAGGGCACTTCTGGGGTTTGCCCACGTGCCCACAGACGGGCATGATCACACCCGGAAGGGGAGTAAGGCAGTAGGTTAGGTGTGCTGACAAGAGCTACCTAAGGCTGTTCACGTGGAAAGATCCAGTCAGCAGTGGGTCAGTGGGGCTCTGAGTCCCAGGTCAGAGCACCTTCATGAACTGCAGGGGCTACACATGGCTTCAGTGACCCCATGCAGAGAGCATGATGTAGAGTCAGAAGGCATTCAGGGCAGGCAGGAGTCAGCAAAGTGAGGTGGGAGACCAGGACAGGCCACAGGAATGCATCTGCATGCTTCAGTATCACAGCAAAAGAACTTAAAAGGACGGCTAGAGAGGTGGTTCAGTGGTTAAGAGCACTGGCTGCTCTGTAGAGGACCCAGGCTCAGTTCCCAGCACCCACGTGGCTGCTGACGATCATCTGTACCTCTAGTTCTAGGGGATCTGACACCCTCTATGGACACTGTACACATGTGGTGCACATACATACATGCAGGCAAACACTCGTACACAAAATAAAAATCACACACACACACACACAAATCTTAAAGGAAACCAGAAGACAGGGTCTAGGGCAGGGCCATCACCAACACGACGTCAAAAAGTCACCCAGTGTCACAAGGAACTACTTTCTGTGAGAGCAGTATTGGAGGTATACACGCTCAGATCTGGGTAGGGGCAAGCAGGGACCACCCACCTCGAGGCTTGGCTATCAAGCCACGGGGGAGGTAGCCTGAGTGGGCACATGCCCAAAATCTCATGGACGTGCTTCAGGTCCTTTGAGACAGGAAGAAGACAGAGGCATGCCAAGGAGGCAGAGTCTACACACAGGAGGGAGTTCTAACCTTGTTCAGCCAGTATTCCCTGTCCCAAGAAAAAAAACACGTAGGACAGTGCACAGGAACCCACCATCTCCGCGGCCATCAGTGATACGATCGATCGAAAGCCGGTGCTCACTAACCAGGAAAACCTGAAGAGCACCGAAGCCAGCGACCCAGAGGAGACGGGAAGGTCTGAGTTTTAACTGTGTTCCAGGATGTTGAAATGAGCTCCAATAAACGAATGCACGGGCTCTCGGCAGAGAAGTAAGAATTACAAAGAAAGGGTGGGGACTTGGCTCAGTGAGGTGCTACCTAGAATGGGAAAAACCCTGGGTTCAACTGTTTTACCAGAAAAAAAAAAACCCTGTTGGGCATACACCTGCAACCTCAGCATTTTGGAGGCAGAGGCAGAAGGATGCAAGTTCAAGGTTATCATCAGCTATACAGTAAGTTTGAGGCCAACCTGGGCTACCTGAGACCCTGCCTCAAAAAAGGAAAACAGGGCTAGAGAGAAGGCTCAGTGGTGAAGAGCACTGGCTGCTCTTGCAGAGGACCCGGGTTCAAATCCCATCACCCACATGACGGCTAACAACCTTCCGTAACTCCAGTTCCAGGGGATCTGACGCCCTCTTCTGTCTCTGCAGGCATTACATGACACAGGTGCACTACCTACAGGCAGGCCACACACTCATACACATGAAATAATAAAATTTTTAAAAAGCAAAACAAAAACAAAAGAACCAAATGAAGATTCTAAAACTGAGCAGCAGTTTCTGACAGGAAAAGACCAAGTGTACGGCAGGCAGGTGACAGGAGGAGCCAGGTCTGTAGAGAAAAAGAAGACACAAGTCTTCTGTCACAGTCTGAAGAGAGGAAAAGACAGAGCGGTGAGCAGTGTCCGGGCTCTGTGACACAGTGAGCCCCTGCCCGGCACACGGACACCTGAGGGTAAGGGGGAAAGGAGGAACAATGCTCCCAACAGCTGGAATTCCCAAGGCTGGTCAAAGACAAGAGCTAAAAAAAATCATAGGAAAAACCACATCTAAGGCATGGGGGTCAGCCTCCCAGCCAAAGACACAGAAACCTGAAAACAGTCAGGGAAAGACGGCGCGGGTCACCACACCTGCTGGGAGGACTCTCCCCAACAGGACGGAGCTGAGGCTCTCAGCCGAGCACCCCTCGGCCAGCAAGAACCAAGTCCTGGGAGACAAGCCCTCTTGAGGGGAATGAAACTGGCAGAGCACAGAGAATGAACCAGGAGACCAGCTCTTGGAGAGAAAGAGCAGCAGACCAGAAGCACTGCTCAGACCACCAGCAAGACCACCCTCTTCTCCCCGCTCTTCTCAAAACACGAGACCATCCGACGGCCCATTGCGGGGCTGACCTGCATGCCAAGCCCGGTGCGGGGCGGCTGGGGACCCACCGCCTTGGAACCCCGTGAGAGGCACTTCGTGAGGAAGCAGTCGTTCAAGTGGCTGTGTGGACCTGTGCTTCAGAGGAGCGCCAAGGGGGAAGGCAAGGAGGGCGGTCAGCTTAAGAACGGGGACGGTGACTACAGGGCAACCTGGCTGTCCTCGTACCGAGGGTCAATCTGGCACATAGAGGGGAGCACACCCTAAGGTCCACGCTCACCTCGCTGCAGCACCTCCGGAAAGGCAGCAGCACACAGCGGTTTCAGAAGTCAGCTCTCACTGCGATTCCTGTCTTACTGAAATTCGTGCATACTTTGGGGTTTCTTTTCTATTAAGAGGTTTTGGGGGCTGGAGAGATGGCTCAGCGGTTAAGAACACTGGTTGTTCTTGCAGAAGACCCGGGTTCGAATCCCAGCACCCACACAGCAGCTAACAACTGTCTGTAACTCCAGTCCCAGGGGATCTGACAGCCTCTTTTGTCCTCCACAGGCATTGCATGACACGGGTGCACTTACCTACATGCAGGCAATACATACATACACATAAAATAAAAATGATTAAAAAAAATGTAAAAATAAAATTTTTTTTTATTAAAAAAAAAAATCCCAAGGTTTGTGGGTTCAGTCGTCACGACGATGTTATGTAACACACCTCAGCAGCAGAACCAGAAGGCCACAGGTTCAGAGTGGCACAGAATGCCACTTCCCAGCTTTGTCTGAGAACTGTTAAGTCTCTACAGACATGGCATGGATAAACATGGGTTCTTTGGAGTCTGTATGTATTTTCAGAGGAAGAAGGGCTGGGGAAGTTTGCAAACAAGGTCTCACTATGTACTGACCTCAAGCTCACAGAGATCATGGATCACTCTCTGCCTCCCGAGTGCTGGGATTGAAGGAGTGGGCCAACACATGCAGGCTTCTTATTTATTGTAGCCATAGCTGGCCTGGATTCGCTATGGAGACCAGGCTGGCCTCAAACTCACAGAGATCCTCCAGCCTCTGCCTCCCAAGTGCTGGGATTAAAGGTGCACGCCACCATGCCCGGCTCCGTTATTACTATTATTTAATTTATTTATTTAGGTCTTTTTGAGGCAGGGTCTCCCTGCAGCCCCAGCTGGCCTGGAACTCACAGAGATCCGCCTGCCTCTGCCTCCCAAGTTCTGGGACCAAAGGTGTGCGCTTCCACACCCGGTCGAGGGTCCATCATTTTCAAGAAGGCAAAGAAAAGCCAGGCATAGTGGCACAAGCCTTTAATCCCAGCACTCAGGAGGCACAGACAGAGGTTATCGAGATCAAGGCCGGCCTGGTCTACATAGGGAGTTCCAGGCCACCTGGAACTACAGTGAGACCCTGCCTTAAAAACAAACAAGAAAAAAAAAAAAAGAGTGCAAAGCCCCCAAATTCTGAGATGTTTCAAATCTGCAGTTTAATTAAGGTGATGGGACCAGCTATCCACTACCACTCTGCCAGAGACAGAGCCCAGCTACTTCCGTCCTAGGGCAAAGGCACAGGTACTCCCAGTGTTCGAGGCTTCCCCTCCCGCACCTGCACACCGGTCCCTGATCCCCAAATGGCAATGACAAGTGGCCCAGGCACTGGGACCTGAGACTGAGCTCTCTCTTGTCCCAACCATGGCATGGAGGGATGGAGAACTTAGTGTGAGATGGTTCCCTCCTGAGCAGCCACACTAGGCCTGGGGACGGCCCACACTGAGTCAACACTGCCGTCCCTGCATGGGAAGGTTTTCTAGTGAACAGCACAGGAGACTGCCTCCTAGCAGACTGGGATCCTGGGAACTAACCTGCACCTTCCTTCCCCCTCTCCTCAGCCCCGCATGGCCCACAGCGCCAGCTCTGGGTCCGCGCCTCAGGGACTCCCCTGTGATGCAAGTCTCAACTGCAAAATGGAGCACGATACTGATAGAAAAGACGCTTTCACCTAAACACACCCAGAGTCGCTGGAACATCAAGAAGGGGGATGCGTCTACCAGGAGCACAGCCCAACCAAAGCAGCACCAGAAGCTGTTTCTGTGGCTCCTGCACTTTCCCATGTGGAAAATGGAAAGTCTGACCACTTCCTACTCAAACCCTATACTGTAAGACTTCAAGAGATCAGAGGAAACCGAACCAGGAGAGGCAAGCCGAAGACAGGAAGAGTTAAGAGCAGTAAAACCCCAAGGCCTAAAGCCAGCCATGGTGGTGCACGCCCTCAATCCCAACACTCAGGAGGCCCAAGGGAGGTTCGAGGCCAGCCTGGTCTACATAGTGAGTTCCAGGCCAGCTGGGGCTACAGGGAGACCCTGTCTCATAAAAGCCAAAACAATAAAACACACAAAAAACCTCCATAGCCTAGCATGACCATGGACAGCACTAACCGATGCCCAGCAAAGGGAAAATGAGCCATGAGGAAAGGGGCTAGTGAGACCGAGCTAGTCTAGTCTGCCTGCCAATTTCTGGACAGAAGAGCCCTGCTGTCTGGGAGTGACAGCAGGTGATGCTGTGGGGTCCAACAGTGCCAGGTTGGCTGGGACCTACCAGCTAGCCTCCTGTGTGCTCACCATAGTCAACATCACAGCCCCTCAGCCTCCGCCTCTCTTGGCAACAAAGCATACAACCAGGTGACAGTAGACCACAGTCGCCCTGAATTATACCCCTCCAAAACGAAGGCCTGTCATGTCCTAGTGCAGTGGCCAATCCCACAGGGGTCCTGTGAGGTCTGAGAGTTGTGCAGCAGAGGAGGCACTGCTCCTGGCTGATTTTCTCAGAAGCCCCACACTCCAGGTACCAACTCTCCATCCACAGCTGCATCGATAGGAAAACCCAGCAGAAAAGACAGTCGACAGAGGCATACAGCCTCCTGGGAGCAACGTGTACCATGAGGACTGCAACCTTGCACCCAGGCCCCAGTAGGGGAACAGGCTTTCAGAGCTGCTGTCGCCCCACGCTGGGCTCTGAAGACAGACATGGCACAGAGCAAGGACGCAGACCATCCCAAGACAAGACCAAGTCAGAGCAGACGGCGCTCTAGACATCAACACAGGTCTTTCTAAGGCAGCAGCACTCGGCATGCCTGGGACATGAGAGGGAGAGAAGGGACGGGCACATCTATAAATAAGGAAGGGAGCAAACTCGGAACTAGGGGTGGCCAGACTTCCAAGGGCCTCGAGGTCTATCCTGACGAGGTATTATTTCCCCCGCTCTGCTAAAACCTGGTGGAGTTTTTGACCCATCTAGTCCTACCAATCACCTTCTCCTAAAGGCCCCCAAACCACACAGTCATCCAATTTAAAATTATCTGAATGCCAGGGGCGGTAACTTGTGTGCCTTTAATCCCAGCCCTTGGGAGGCAGAGGCAGGCGGCTCTCTGTGACATCAGACCAGCCTGGACCAAATAGTGACTCCCAGGCAGCATGGGACTAGGGAGACTGTCAAAGAAAATAAACAAAATGATTTGATTTTGTGACTGTGTGGGTGGCTGTCAGTCAGCCTCACAGAGCCAGGAGGACCAGAGCCTGTGGCAGGGGCTCCATCCACTTCCAGTCCACACTGAGCAACCCACAGGCCTGTTACCTTAAGAAAAAGTCACACTCCTCACTGGCACAGGCCATGTTGGTGCAGCTGGGAGAACCTGTCACCACATCAGCACAGGACAAGCCCCAGGCGCCCACTTAGGGGACAGCAGCACTCGATCTAAGCCGACACTTTAGAATTTAGCATCTACTCTGGTGTGAGGAATGGAGAGTTGAAACCCTTTTCCTCCTTCAGTGAACAACAGTGTCTGAGATGTTTACTGCCAAGACATGCTCACCCATTCCTTGCAGAATGAGAAAGAGCAGCACCCTCCCAACAGGCTGCAGCTGCGTGCTGAGGACGCCTCCTGCCTTCTGCCCACACGGGGGACCTCTAGTGGGAAGCCCAGTGGGACCTACCTTTGCCATGCTTTCCCAAAGGCCTCTTGGGCAGGGACTCCTCGGTGGAATGCGCTGATGTGTGTAGTGCGTTCTCCAGACTGTTGCTGATGCTGATGACGGGGGCCTCTGTTCTGGGCGCCACCTGGGGGGACAGACCATTATCCTCTTATTTTCCTCTGCAGTAGAAGCTCATTTTAAAAGTCATGCATACAAACCTGAGTTTCAGGTTCTCCTACGAAACATGCATCTCTACCATAGTACAACTCACTTCCTGAGAAAGACCAAACACCACCATCCATGCCTCTCCCCAAACCCACAGACAATCCTGGGCTTCCGCCTGGGCTGGGTCCATGAGACGGCATAGGAGTCTTAGCCACGCTGGCATGAGTCACATGCCTTCATCTGAGGCAAAACCCTATTTTTTTCTGTTTTTTTTTTTTTTTTAATTCTGTTTTTTTGTTTTTGAAGCAGGGTCTCCCTGTAGCCCCAGCTGGCCTGTACTCATGGTATAGACCAGGCTGGCCTTGAACTCAAGAGATCTGCCTGCTTCTGCCTCCTGAGTGCTGGGATTAAAGGCATGTGTCACCATACCCAACAAAACCCTGTTTTTATTTCTTCAAATAAAATACTTTCCTATAAACCCTGTTCCACAGCAGGACCCAGCGCTGATAAATCTCACAGTGCTCTGGAAGCCGCAGGAGGCACACAGCACCTCCAGCCCAGAACAGTTTGAAAACAGCAGACAGATCCCGAAGCTTTTACACAGGAAGAGACCCCATCTGAGGGCAGGGTACTAACTACAGTGTTTGTGACCCTGAAACCCTGAAAATACCTTCATTATCTAGGGGCAGAGACCTGGTGGCATAAACCACAGGACGCCAGCACAGCCCGCCTTCCTGGGTGTGAAGAGAAGATCGCTGTGTGTACACAGACGGGATGGGGCCCACAAGCCCTGGACAGCTGGCTGGCCCTGAGAAGGGCTGGGGAAACTCCCCCACCCACCACCACTCTGTGATATTTGAAAATTTTTCAGTCAAAACTGACTGTGGAGTGAAATTTGCTTTCATTTCAGCATTACCTCAAGATTTCAAACTCTCAAATGATATTAGGAAAACATCTAAGACTTTAAAATTCATCACGCAGCCCTGCCACACATGCAGTGGGGGAGGGGCATCGAGGAAGCAGCACTGGTCCTGACTGGATTCAGGGCAGGGAGCACCAGGGCCTGCCTGCCACCTCCCTGGCTGTATTTCCACTTGGCTTTTCCCTTTGTTATCTGCCTGGTGGGTGGCAGGTGGTCACTGGTGCGCAGAAGGCTGGCAAGGGGGCAGGAACACTCGGGCACTGAGGTAGAAACAAGTCGGAGTCAGGCGTATCAAGCACCAAGCAGTGTCAGAGGCACTCAAGAAGCCGGGTCAGAGGGTCAGAGGGGTCAGGGGGCTTCCTTGGCACCCGGTGCCCAAGCAGTCTACACAGTGCAGTGCCAGCCACCTACGTGGACCTCAACCCTAGCCACCACTCTACGTTAACTCAGCAGTTAAGAGGACCGGCTGCTTTTGTTGAGGATCCAGGTTCAATTCCCAGCACCCACATGGTGGCCAAGAACTATTCATAACTCCAATTCCAGGGGATCCAAAACTCTACTGATCTCCATGGGAGTTGCACGACACAGGTGCACTTACATGCATGCAGGCAATGCACTCACACACATAAAAGTCAATAAAAGAAATATTTTTAAAAAATAAGAGGTTACCAAGAAAGTTAAATTGGGGTCTCGGACACAGCTCAGTTCGTAGAGTGCCTGCTTAGCATACGGAATCCCTAGACTGGATCCCAGCACCACGTACATCAGGCATGACAGTGCACACCTATGTTCCTAGCTCCCAGAAAGTAGAGGTATAAGGATCAGAAGTTCAAGGTCTTCCTGACACACAGCAGGGTCAAGGCCAGTCATAAGGCTCTGTCTCAGGGTGGGCCTCATGTGGCATCAAGCGGCTCACTTGCCAACTCCCAGAAGAGACCACAGGAAGTACTTCCTGTGGCCCTGCAGGAAGAGCCAAGGGCTGCCAGCCTCAGGCCAGCAGCCAGGTTGGGACAAACTGTGAACTGCCCAATCAAAACACAAGCATGGCATCTGACAGCCGTACAGGAGAAACCACTTTAAAAAACCCGAGGCCAAACGCACATCTGCCTCCACCCAGCTTCTTCCCTCACCGGCCTCTCCGCTTTGCTCCTTTGTTTATACAGAAAGCTTCCTTCAATTGCCTTCCCAGAAATGCTGTTTTGGGTTATTTTTGGTTAGGTTAATTTGCCCATGTGACCCACAGTTTGACTCAGATGCTCTCTGACTCATGCTCCGCAGAGCTCTGGTCCCAGCTGATGTGCAAATGTCGCCTTCCGGTCCTGAGCAGGTCGGACCAAGCTGATGTTCCTAGGCCAGGATCCTGCTACTGTTATAGTTCAGGTCCTCTCTGGGCAAGCTCCCGATTTACTTCCAAGAGATCACAGGCCCTGCTCCCAGCTAACTGCCCTTTCACCTTCAGGGTCAGCCTGTCCAGGACCACCAGGGCCACTGCCTAACCAGAGACCAAGTGGACACCCATCCCATCTGCTTGGCTCTCAGGGACCCAAGTGGACACCAGTTCTGTCTTTCTGGCCCCACTCCTCATATTGGCCCACAAGGACCCTGGATACTGTGGCCTATCTGCCCAGTGGACACTCAGTTCCCTCTGCGGGGCCTCGGCATTGTGGTCCCGCCCCAAGGCTCCCTGGGAGTCTGTCTCACATCTCTATTCAAATGCCACTACCTGAGTAAGAACTCGGCATCAGGTAAGGCCTGGCTCCTTCTCTGCGCTGTCTGTCCATGAAGGAAACCCATGCACTAAGAGCAATGCTGTCCCGGAAACAGAGAGGCATCTGTGAGACACAGGTCAACAGCACCATGTTCCAAGGTCACAGTGGCACCTGCACTAGCAGGGGATGCGTCTACACTCCTACCTTGTGGGCTGTCATTCAGCGGACGCACCCAGACCTGGAGGCCTGTGAGCCTGCCAGCCCAACCTGGTAGTGTGGGCATGCAACCTCAGCTACTCAGGAGGCCAAGGCAAGAGGCCTAAATGTTCAGGACCAGCTCAAGCTACAGACCAAGTTCAAGGCCAGTCTGGGTGACTTAGTGACAGCCTGTTTCAAAAGGTACAAAGTGTGCTGAGCTCCCCGAGCTCATTGCTAGTCTGGCCTAACACACGCCAAGCCCTAGACTCGGTCCCCAGGACCATAAAACACAAAACAAAAAGAGTTTCCAGATCGTGGTAAGTACTCTGACTCTGGTCTTGAGTGGACTGTGAGCCTGCATTCCTGACACTCCTGGTGTCGCCCAGGCTGTCCCCTCGGAGAAGGAACTGACACCACATGGACAATCAGACCAGATGGACGTGAACCCCCTTGGGTGGGCTCCTGAGGTCACAGACCTCCAACAACATGTAGCTGGTCCTATCATGATGGCCTCTAACTGTCCCTCAGGACTTTTAAAACACGGTGACGACTGATGAAAAGCTCACATTTACAGGCTTCTTTAAAGCTGTGCTTAAAATCCACTTCAACATTGATCGAACAGGAATACAGCCTTCGAAATTTAGTTTTTAAACATCAATTCCATTTTCTTTTTTGTTTTCACTTTCATTAATTTTTATTTTATGCGTATGAGTGTATTGCCTGCATGTATGTGAGTACACCTGTGTTGTGCAATGTCCATGAGGCCAGAAGAGGGTGTCGGCTCCTCTAGAACTGGAGTTAACAGATGGCTGTCAGCCGCCATGTGGGTGCTGGGATTTGAACCGGGGTCCTCTGCAAGAGCAGCCAGTGCTCTTAGCCACTGAGCCATCTCTCCATTTTCAAATGTAACATGCTCACATACAAAGTTCTGGAAGTGGAGCCCCTCCCTCAAACACAGACTGCAGCAGACAGGTCGACCAGAGGCCCAGGCCTCCCACAGCCCCGCACCGTTCCTCCAACAGGGAGTGGCGGCAAGCTCTAGAGCGGACAGGCTTGTCACCGTCAGGTACACAGACCAGGTTATCCCCACGGCGAAAGAAAAAAGGGCCAAAGGGTCAGGAGCTCCCAGAGCTCTTGCCAAGGCTACACAGTCAGTCAGAACAGAGTGGAGGTGGGGGGGCTGCTGTGAGCAAAACCAAGGGGACCAGTGGGGTGCAGTGGTGCACACCTATGATCCCAGCACTCAAGGAGGCTGAGGCAGATGCATCACGCACGCCAGGCCATCCTGGGCTACACAGAGAGATGGGGAAAAAGTGAGACAGGCAGGGAGGAAGGGCGGGGCTTACAGGCCCACACAGCACAACAGACCCGGGTACATGGCAGCACACCTGCCTGCCGGTGCCACGAGGCAGGAGACTATCTTCTTCTGTCTCAGTCTCTTCTGCTGTGATGTGGAAATAAGGGGAGCTGGCTCACCGAGGGAGGGAGGGAGCAAGCAAGCGTGCGCTGTGGTAATTAACTAAAAACGCATTTGCAGAGCTTACCAAGCTGGAAGACACTTGACGTTATTGTCCCTGGCTGGGGTACCCAGGTGCCGGGAAGGCAGAGTAGGGGACTGAGGCACTTCAGACAGCACAGGGACAACCCGTGACCACAGAAGAATGATGAGAGCCAGAGCCTGCAGTCTCCCTGCCCTCCCGCACCTCCCCTGAGGACTGGGCAGAACTCCAACCATCACCCCATGTCCACATCCCTGTGCTGGAATCCAGGGTGTCTCTTCTTCAAGTGGACCCCTCTTAGGGTCTGTGACAGGTCATCACTTCCTCTAAAACTAGCAGACAGAGTTTGAGAAGTCATTTCATCACCTGAACTAAAGGGAAACCAAGCCTCACAGCATGGCAGGCAGCAGGCTCAGCGGAGATGCTGCACCTTCAGACCCTCTAAGGACACCTGGAGGACTCAACAGGTTCCTAGGACATCACCAACCAAGGACGCTGCCAAGGAGCTGTGAGGCAGGAAGACAGCGCCCCTTCACCGGGAGGAATCAAGGACACCGCCATCCAGCGGATTGACAGCTAGCACAGAAATGAAACACACTAGACTGTGCTGTCCCTTCAAGAGCTTCAGCAAACACAAGGCATGGAAATGCTCACAGGTGAGAACAGAGTGCCTACACAGACAGGAATGGGGAGCTCGGGGGCTCCAGAATGCCCACAGCACGTACAGTCCAGTGACAGCTTGCTGGTTAGGGTTAGGAGGTTCTCTGTGAGACAGGGTCTTATTTATAACCCCGGCCAACCTCAAACACAAAGCGATTCTCCAGCCTCAGCCCTGAGAGCCAGAATCCCATACACATGCCACCGTGCTGGCTCTGTTCTACTTTTCTGTTTTCCAGCTTTCCTACAAACAGTCACTACTTTTAGAATTAGAAAAGAAGCTGCACACTCAGTGTGAATATAAACACTTTCCCACAGGGTGGGATCGGCACGGCAAAGTCCCCGTAGCTCTCTTCCCGTCAACAGTCAACACACCTCCACATCCACCCACACTAGCTAGTGCCAGGGCACCGTCTGAGGACTGTGAGGGGGGATAGAGACATGGGAACAAAGACCCCAGGCCCCACCTTTCATGGAAGGTGGCAATTTCAAGTAAGCAGGCAGGTGGGTGACAGCAGTCAGGGGACCACCATGGAGCCAGTGCCTAAGTGGCAGGAGGGGCAGCCAGCAAACCCTGGGGAAGGGCCTCCAGGAGCAAGAGTATATAGAGCTAGAGGAAGAGGAGCTGGCCCGGACAAGAAAGAGAAACATCTGCTAAACGCTTTTACGTCGATGCAAAATAAAATAGCATAAAATAAGAAATAAAACTGAGTTGCAAGCATTTTACTAAAATAGTCATTATGTCTCTAAACCAGAACAAGAAAATAGATAGTTTAATAGTGAAAGCTATTTGCTGACTTAGGCCAAGTAAAAGGCAATGCTAACCAAAAAAAAAACCAAAAACAAAAACATTTCCCCGTAAAAACATTCCTTTTACTGTTTCTTCCCGCGGGGTGGGGGTGGGGAGACAGGATAGACTGCTTCGAAGCACGGCAGAGGCGCCAGGTGGGCTCCCCAGTGGTGGAGAAACAGGCTTCTCCCACATCCAGCCCCAGTACCCCACCAGGGCACCCCTGATCACACCAGGCTACTCAGCACAGTCAGCCAATGAGCCAGGCCGCTGGAGGAGACTGGGGAGGAGAAAGGAGCGGGAGCCCGAGTGGAGGCAGCCTCCCACCTCGCTCTGCACACACGTGGGCCTGAGGGCTGAGGTGTGCAGCACACACCCTGCTTCAACACGCTGCCCTTCCTGCTGTCTGAGGTGGCCGGAGGGGCCGACCCGCCACCTGCTTACAGCTTCTGGCCACCGACTCCACCGCCCAGCACACCAGAGGTCTGCGGTGCCCAGCACCAGAACAGGGGAGCACACGAAGAGCATCCACCTCCACGACGACGCCCTGCCGCCAGCCCTCGGCCTCAGAGTCCCCCGTCTGCAGCCCTCGAACCCCAGTCCACGCGCTGGCTGCACAGCAGAGGAAGCAGACGGCCTCTCCATGGCCTCTCGTGGCTCATCCTCAGGACCGAAACGGCTGACCCTCAGGAGCGGCCTAGGATGGCTATCACCACCACGGAGCTCTGCCAGACACACTCAGGCAGGAAGGCGCCCTGTGCCACACACCTCAGCCTCAAGTTCAGAATCTGGCCTCTGTGTCTCCTCTCCGGTGGGTATGAGGGGCTGCCCAGGCAGAGTGGGGAAGTAGGAAGTTGTCAGAGAAAGGTCCAGGACCAGCAGTGCGGACACACACAGGCCAGTCTGAAGGGCACTGATCGCACCCAAGTCAGCACTCAAGGCCGCAGAGCAGCGCCTGGCTCCTCTAGAAAACCGGATGGCACAGGGACCCCAGACGACATGTGGCTCGAGCCGGTACCACTCTCGGCAGTACAGGGGAGGTGTGCTCGTGTGGAGATGGCTGACATAAGGAACCCCCCCCCACACACACACACAAATATCATTACAGCGAATATCCTGGCCAGGAGTATGTTTCTTTAACAAATTGGGGGAAAGGGCTTGCTACCCTGCCCAGGCCAGTCTCCAACCCCGTTGGGCTCAGGCTCCCCGGTAGCTGGGACCACAGGTGTGTAAATGAGCCTGGCTTCGAAGCATGTTTCCATCTTGGTGTTTTCTGTGAGAAACTGGCCAAGCCACAGTAAACAGACCGTCACCACCTGATTCCTGGTATCAGGCTCATTTCCTAAAATGGACTCTCCACAAGTCAGCATACTCCACCACCACCGCTGTGGCCTAAAACATGCGTGCCCACTACCACGGCACACCCTGCCAAAGCGCTGCCACTACTCTGGGTGGGCGGCAACTGGGCCAACCCTCCTGCAAGCTCAACAGCACCACAGGCGACACTGAGCCTTGGACAGGAAAGGCATCGGGTGGGCATACCATCCAGTGGGCTGTGCCCTGTGCTCATCAGGAGGGCAGAGGGAACCCACAGGCTGACAGGTTGGCAATCCAGGGTGCAGAGTCCCAGTGGAGCAACAACAGACGACACTGGCTGCACAGAGCCTCCCTCCTTCCAGGAGAGACACCCAGGCCTGCCCACGAGCTACACCATGTCTCAGGGCTCTGGCTGCACAGAAAAGTGGCACGCCCCAGGCACTTTGCATGGCAACTAGAATTGCTAGAGGGAGATTGCAGTGGATCAGGGGCCAGAAGAGGGATGTGCGCCCAGCCAACCAGAGCAGCCAACCAGAGCATCCCTCGTCTCCAGAACTCAACTCCGAGTTCCCATGGTGTCTCCCTAGCAGAATCCAAGAAACAACCACAATCACCAGACACGAGGGAAATAAGAACAGGCCCCGGCAAAGACCCAAGCAGGCGGGAGCTACTGGTCAGAGCAGGAGGCAAACCACTGGATGGGCCACGTGGCAGGCTGGTGCAGCAGACGCGGATTGGAAGATGGAGCCACAGAAGGCCCATCAGCAGAGCAGAGAAGGCTCTGAGAGGAGGTCCGTGAGGGACAGCCAGGAGGAAGCACGCTACACTGCAGCTCACAGGAGATGGGCACAGACAGGAAGATGAGGCTGACAGCCCCCATTCAGTGGAAGGCAAAAATTCATAGCCCCAGACCATTCAGCGAACACAGACACATCAGCCTGAGACTCAGAGCAGACACAATCATATGCCAAAGCCCAGGTTGGCACAGGGGCCAGAGTGGAACTTCTCCACAGCTTCAAAGTGCCAGGATAAAACCTGCCAACCAAGAGTCCTAAACCCAGTGACAATATTCTCTGCCCTGGGGGCAAAAGTAAAGCCAGCACATGCTGTGACACAAGAGAACGTGGCAGCAGGCTGGGTCTCGGTGAGGAGAAAATGCTAATGCTGAGCGAACACAAAAGACTCCTTCACTCACACAGGCTCACTCACTGACTTGAGACAAGGCTTGCTCGTGTAGCTCAAGCTGGCCTCGAACTTGTGGTCCTTCTGCCTCAGCCTTCCAAATGCCACATATGTCACCACCTCTGGCCTATGTGTGTGGTGTGCACTGAGCTTTTTTTCTGATTGAAAAAAAAAAAAAGCATCTCCACACTGTACCAGGAGCCTCTCCTCTGCTGCTGGCTCAGGAGCCCCAGTGAGGACGGAAACATCACAGCACATTCCGCAAGCCCAAAGCCAGCCATGAAAACGCCACGGTAGCAAAGGGAGCCAGGAGGGAAGTGGACTTCCACAACGCGTAAAGAAGCCAGCAGAGCACAGGGGCCGACGAGGGGGAAAGGACAGAGGAAAGGAGGCCAGAGGTAGGCATGTGTCCCGATGGAGGCAAGGGTCCAAGGCCTCGCACATCTGCAAACTCAAAAGCTAGAACACACGTGACACACAGGCCAGGGAAGGTCCACATGTTGCAGGGAGTGAAGTCTGCTTTGAATTGAATTGGCGAATGACCAAAGGCTTGGGGCAATCACAGGTGGTTCACAAGCCAGAGTCCTGCAGTGGCCCGAGCCGAGCCGTCAGAGTGGCCCTCCCACCTCCTCTACAGGCTCTGGAGCTCCACCCTTCCCATCTCACCAGGGTGGCACTTCTCACAGTGAATTCAAACAACCACCACAACTTCCACAACTTTGGCTTCACATAATAAAAACAGCCTCTGGGGACAATCACCTTTTCAGACTGCTGAGGCCTAACTCTGCTTCCTGGGTGCACTGAGCAGTGCTCAGCTTGCGGGGGTGGGGGGTGGGCACTACCACCATCCTCCCTCCTCTCCCCTCACAATTTATTCATTTGTTTTGTTGGTCTTTTTGAGACAGGGTCTCCCTGTAGCCCCAGCTGTCCTTGAACTCACAGAGATCCACCTGCCTCTGCCTCCGCCCAGCTTCCCCTCACAATTTATAATACCCCCTAAGGAAAGCCAGGGAGCAGACCCTCCCCATCCACTCGTGGGGGCTCCTGCCCGTGCCCGTCTTCACAATGCTGATCCCACTCCACATGCTCTCAGAAGAGCTGCCCTCGCAGTGTGCCACTCCTGTAGACCTTCAGCACCCGCATGGAAGCCTCTACCCCCATCCCGAGGAGCCTCCAGTGGGCCAGGTGGGACACACAACACCAGGCCTCCCATGGCGGCTGCACAGCACCTGCAAACGCCCCTCCACTCTACCGGCCCAAACCTGTCACGTCCAGAAGTGATGAAGTCTCCCCCACTGCACTGTGGTGCATCTAAGGCTCCCACACGTACATGCTGCAGTTATGCTGTGAGTCAGTATGAGACCAAGGATACGCTAACTCAGACTTTCACCTGAGTCTCAGGTAGTTGGGAAACCACTCCACAGTTCTCCCTTCTCCTGATGGAGCTGGAGTCACTGTCAGAGTCAGGAGAGGTAGGCCAGCCTTCACTGGGGAGGTTCCCGTCCTCGCCACCCCTTGCTGCAATCCAGACTTACGAGACCATTAAAAGAACACAACACACACAAGCCTCTCTCTGGACTGGACTAACGTTACTCTGCAAGGATGACTCAGGGCCCTGGAGCGCCACAGAGCAGCAGAGCCACGTGTCCCACACCTCTGTGTCCTCTCCGCTCAGCACACTTGTTCAGACCCTAAGGGTCCCAAGTGCTGGAAGAGCCGAAGGCATAAAGCCAAGCACCATGCCACAGCTTGCAGCTTTCTTCCGGCAGCAGCTTTGTGAAAGACAAAGCCAAAGGAGCAGAGGGTGAATCCGCCAGGAACAGCCCACAACACACAAGAGAGAAAAACAGACTCGGCCATGGCCACCAAGACGTGTTGGGGAAATGCCTGCACCACAAGCTGGCCACAAGCACCGGCCCCTCCTCCCACTGGCTGCTCCTTGGAGCCAGCAGTGCAGGGATGCTGGCAATGCCATCTTTGCTCCAGGGAGTAAATCTGAAGACAGAAATGCAAGGACATCTGTGATCATACAGGGCAGAGTCTCTAAGAATGCCATGCAAAGATACATGTGTGAGTCACGAAGTGGACACCGGGGCAGCCGCACGTGCAGAGGCTCCCGTCCAGGGAGTCTACGGAACAAGAGGAACCTCAGTACAAACGGATATACGGAGACAGGCATGCCATGCTGAGCAGTGTGCCAGGCGGGGCACCCACGGCACCTTCTCAAGACTGTAGATACATCAGGGTACCCTCTGCTAGAAACCAGCCCTGGGGCAAGGTTACAAGCTGGGCACACCACTGTGGTCTCTAAGCAGAGTTAAGGCAGCAAACGTTCTGATTTAATCAAAAATAAAATCAAAGCTGGGTATGGTGACACATGCCTTTGATCCCAATCCTCAGGAGGCAGAGGTAGGCAGATCTCTGTGAGTTCAAGGCCAGCCTGGTCTACACAGTGAATTCCAGGTCAACTGAGACCACGGGGAGACCCGTCTCAAAAAGACAAAATAAATAATAAAATAAAATCAAGCAGCTTTAAAGTTGTTTCTTGTCCAGATTGAACAATGGCATGAGCTTGCCAAGAAATGCACCATATGTGCCATAGACACCTCCAGGGTGAACCATGTGGCATGTGCCCCTGTGCACCATCCACGTCCCCAATGCGCCATATATGTGCCATAGACACACATCCCAGTGTGTACCATGTGCCCGTGTACCATCCATGTCCCCAACGCACCACATACACACACATTTGCCATGCCTCTGTCCCCAGGCAAGTATTGTGGGAAGTCGGGTAGAAGGGTGGACACAGGCAGGGGCACTGACTGGGCAGTGTCAGTAAAGTAAGACGTGTGACACAGAGGGCCTGGATCTCCAGCATGGGGCCAGAGCAGAGCAGGTCAGATATCAGCTCACCTTGGCACAGGCTGAGTGACCTGGTACCCTCCACATGGAGCTCCAGGTCTGGTTGGGCACATAAGATCTGGGGGTTTATCAATGAGACTGGCAAAACGGAGAGCAAAAACACCCAAGTTATGTACGCAGAAAAAGAAAAAAAGAGAGTGGTCCGAACGCCACACAACCAAAGCACAGGGCAGCAAGAAAAACAAGCAGCGGCGTCACAGCACTAACCACAGCCCAGCCAGCCACACCCCACCCTACCAGTCAGCACATGGGGAGACGCTCAGCAGCCATGTTTGTTCACAACCAAAACCAGAAAGCCTTCATCCCCTAGGCAAGGAAGGAAGGGCCAGGAGGAAGAGTTCACCCAGGGAGAGACATCTCGGGAGGCTGAGGTAGGTGGATTCAGAGTTTCAGGCCAGCCTGGGCTAGAGTGAGCCTCCAACCCAAGGTAATCAACGGATTAAAAATCTAACAGTGCTCTCCGACCCGCAGGCCTCTCTCTCCAGGGGCTTATACTGAGTTCAATATTGCATAACTGTATTAATTCAACTGTGAACCTAGAAACTTCACCCACTTGTGAAAGAGATGTACTCTTGCTCTGGAGTGTGTTACTGAGTATGTTAAAGCTGTAGTGAAATGCTTCTTCTAATCATGTAGTTATTAAAAAGTTTTTAAAAATAATGATTTAAAAAAAAACCTAACAGCTACTGAGCGGCAAGAGCAGCTGCACTGGAGGGTCGTGGGCGAGCGGCTGCACTGGAGGGTCGTGGGCAGGCAGCACTGCGGCACGCAGGCTGGCATCTGGGAAGCATCAAGCAGCCTTGTGCTTCACCCAAATTGATTCCAGATGGGTCAATTCAGTAGACAAGGGACTACACCAGCTCTGGCCAGAAGATGCAGGGGAGTATCTTCATCATGCATGGCACATCATGACCAACATGCATGAGTCACGTATGTATATACCATCTACAATGCGTGTGATCTGCAATGAATTTCTACTTAGGCCATAAAACCCACAAGTCATGCATGACAACACACAAAGCTGTACGGAAAGTCAAAGACAACTGGAAGGTAACACCTCTCCTAGAGATGATGGCCTCCAAAGAACAGACTCCACAACACAAAGGCCCATGACCTGCTGGGGACAAGCAGGAGACACGGGGGCTTATCAGCAATCAGTCAAGTGGTTACCAGAAAACTGTACAGCGCCTGGAAAGGACTGAATGGGATCTTCCTCCTCTCTGAATCTCAGAATGTCAGATTTTTTTTTTTTAGACAGGGTCTTCCCAGTTGGCCTAGAATTCAGTATGTAGACCAGACTGGCCTTGAACTCACAGAAATCTGCCTGCTTCTGCCTCCCAAGTGCTGGAATTAAAGGCATGCACCACTACAGCTGGCTATTTGTTTTCTGCTTTTAAATTTTTATTTTATTTTATTTATTATTTTATGCGTATGTGTGTATTGCCTGCACGTAGGTAAGTGCACCCGTGTCATGCAATACCCTTGGAAGTCAGAGAGGCAGTCGGATCCCCTGGAACTGGAGTTATGGACAGTTGTTAGCTGCCATGTGGGTGCTGGGATTCGAGCCTGGGTCTTCTGCAAGAAGTAAGCTATCTCAACAGCCCCTTTTAAATTTTTTTTTAATGTATATAAGTGTTTGCCTGCATGTATGTGAACCGTGTGTATGCAGTTCCTGTGGAGGCTAGAAGAAGGCATCAGATCCATGGAACTGGAGTTACAGATGATTGTGAGCTCCCATGTGGGTGCTGGAAGCTGCCTCTCTGCAAGAGCAGCAAGTGCTCTTAACCCTGAGCCATCTCTCCAGCCCCTGGATGCAGAGTTTTAAACGACACATCTTGACAAAAGGCAGGACAAGAGCTCGGAACACTCTACCCCTCCACCTCCAGATGTCCAGACCTCTACCCTGCAGGAACCTGCAAGTGCTCAGCAAAACATGTCACCAGGGAGGTGCGGTGTGCTCGTGGCAGGTAGGGTACGGCCGGGTGTACAAGAGCAAGGTGAACAGAGGGCCATCCACAGGCCCTGTTCAGTCACACCCACACTGAGGCCACAGGACTAATGCTGACAAGACGGCCAGGAAGAGGCCAGGGATCGATGTCCTGTAGAGGAAACATCTGTGTTTACAAATACAGCCTCTCTTCAAAGTTCTAGAAAGAACTGATACCGACAAAGAGGACTAGGTGGGGAGAAGGCAAAACCTGCGTTTTGTTGTTTTTTTTTTTTTTAAATTTTATGCACATGAATGTTTTTGCCTGCATGTATGTAGCGCACCCATGTTGTGCAGTGCCCACAGAAGTCAGAAGAGGAAATCAGATCCCCTGGAACTGAAGTTATGGATGGTTGTTAGCGACCATGTGGGTGCTGAGAATAGAACCCAGGTCCTCTCCAAGAGCAGCCAGTCCTCTTGACCGCTGAGCCACCTCTCCAGCCCCATCTTTTGGTTTTTGAGGCACAGTCTTTCTCGTGCAGCCCTTGTGTCCACCTCTAGAATGCTGGATGTCAGGTTCACGACAAGCACCTTTAATGAAAAACTAAAGTGGTCCACCCCAGGGAGAGGAAGGCAGCACAACCTGGCTTCTAAAACACCCACTTGTCCCTCCCCACTATCCCTGGGGTGGGGCCTTTTCATCCAGGACCATTTTGTGTCATTTCAGCTGATCGCCTCTGGTT
The DNA here is from genome assembly GCF_000622305.1 of Nannospalax galili. Taxonomy (NCBI): domain Eukaryota; kingdom Metazoa; phylum Chordata; class Mammalia; order Rodentia; family Spalacidae; genus Nannospalax; species Nannospalax galili. The sequence continues at coordinate 1,758,569 of NW_008344211.1, read as the reverse complement.
ATACAACATCCTTACAACCTTTGTGTTTTCTTTGTTTTCAGGAAGCATCTCTCTGTATCTCCAGCTCGCCTCCATTTAACAGAGACCTGACTACCTCTGCCTCCAAAGCGCTGCTACCACACCCGGCTTTTAAAACTTTGCTTAATTTGGGGGCTGGAAAGATGGCTCGGTGGTTAAGAATACTGGCTGCTCATGCAGAGCACATGGGTTTGAATCCCAGCACCCACACGGCAGCTAACAATCATCTGTAACTCCAGTCCCAGGGGATTCAACGCCCTCTTCTGACCTCCCTGGGCATTGCACAACACAGGTGCACTTATATATGCAGCCAATACACTCATACACATGAAATAAAAATAAATTTTTTTTAATAGCCGGACGTGGTAGCACACTTTTAATCCCAGCACTCAGGAGACAGAGCAGGCGGATCTCTGTGAATTTGAGGCCAGTCTGGTCTACATAGCAAGTTCCAGACCAGCTGGGGCTACAGGGAGACCCTGTCTCAAAGACTGAAAAAACAAAAAAACAAACAAACACAAATTTTGAAAAACTTTCCTTCACATCTACAATGCAACTTCTACACTAAGCTCACAGAAGATAAACAAGGGGTGACGAGAACACTAGCACATCCCTCAGTTCTCATCAACGAAGCTCCCTCATGCAACAGACGGCCAGGAACACAAAAGGCCACAAATGGCCAAACGCAGAGTAAGAGTCTGCAGAGTGTGGGTCCCTGACAGGACTCCTCTACTGAATCCCCCCACCCAGGGCTCAGGGACCACTGTGGAAGAGGGGGCGGAAAGATCGTAAGAGCCAGGGAGGAGGTGCAGGACCATACGGAATAGTCCTACAGACTCCTGGGACCCTTCTCATTCGAACCTATAGCGATGGTGTCAGCATGCAGAAGACCCATGCAAACTGAGGCAGAAAAAACCCAGCACAGAACTGGAAATGGACAGCAGGCCTCAGTCTTAGACGAAGAATTACTGGCAGCTGATTACTGCTGGGTGAGGAAGGGCTGATCTTAAAGGGACAGATTCCGGATATGATCTTAAAGGGACGGGACTCTAGATTCCAGTGGATGAACTTGCACTGATGGATATCTGGGGACACTAACTTGACATGCGAGGCCTTAACACAAACGACAGAATGTATGAACTCCAGTGGGGGGGCGAGGGGACCAATGGGGAAGGGGGTATAAAGATGATTAAGATGTTCTGAGGGCTGGAGAGTTGGCTCAGCAGTTAAGAGCACTGACTGCTCTTGCGGAGGACCCGGGTTCATTTCCCAGCACCCACATGGAGGCTACGAACCGTCCTTTACTCCAGTTCTAGGGGAATCTGAAGCCCTCTTCTGACCTCTGTGGCATTGCATGATGGGGTGCACTCATATACGTGCAGGCAATACACTCATACACGTAAAATAAAATAAAATATTAAATAAAAGAAACAACTAAATTCTCAGCAATAAAAACCCTGTTGCTGAAGAAATGAGATGCCAGAGGGAGGGAGGAGGCAGCGTGACTGAACAGCACAGGAGGGCAGCAGGAAGACCTGCCCCGGTTCACACCTGGTACAGGGTGTATGAACACATCCAGATGAACACAGCAGTGTCCAGAGGAAAGAGGCCAACTTCACGGAGCCTCCAAAGGATGGCGACATGGCCAGCCTTGGTTAAAAGGCCAATGAGCTTGCTCACGGGCCACTGAGAAACAGTGAAGTCAAAGGTTGATGAGGGGGAGGGAGACAGGAAGTGGCAAAGTTCAGACATCTGACCCTGTCTCCCTGAGGAGACAGGCTAAGACCAGAACAGAGATGTGTCCCAGGCAGAGGAGACAGGGACATCAAGGCCAGGCCAGGACAGGCTGGAAAAATCTTCAAACACCAGGGACTCCTACAGGCCTGAACCTTCACACTGGGGGCCAAGAAGCATGTGGAGAGGGAGAGGGAGCTGGCCAGCCCCGGCTCCTCCACACTCTGGCCATGTACTTTGCAGGGTGTTAGATCAACCTGCAAGGCAACGTTTGGCCTGTCTTGGCCTCACTTTGAACAACTTCAGGCCTTCCAACCCACAACAACATATGCTTTGTTAGTTCTTGATGATCTCTTTACTTGCTTTGAGACAAGAACTCACTATGTAGCACAGGTTAGCCTCAAACTCATGGCACGCCTCCTGCCCCAGTGTGACAGTTAATAGGCATCTCTTGCTTTCAGCAGGCCATGTCTCTACAATGTGCCTTCTTCTACACCGAACCACCCGCGGCCTTGCTAACACTGGCTCTGAAGCACAGAAGAAACGCTAAGGTCTCAAGTCAGCCTGCAGCAACCTTACGCCTGCCTTCACCCCAGATGGACACCAGCTCAAGTTCTCAGAGGGGGAAGGCTCTTCTGCAGTCTCACTTTGCTAAGGGAGGGGGTGGCCTAACATACAAACTTTTTCCCAGGCAAAAATAACTTAGAAAAATTTACTGTAAGCGGGGCGTGGCATACACCTTTAATCCCAGGAGGCAGAGGCAGATGGATGTCTGTGAGAATGAGGTCAGCCTGGCCTATGCAGTGAGTTCCAGGTCAGATGGGGTTACAGGGAGACACTCTCTCAAAAGCAAACAGAAAATTTACTGTGATCTACCCAGTCTCTAAGGAGCCAGCAGCCATCCAGCCAGCACACAGCACAGCTGCAGGGCACCTTCTAGCACACGGGCTAGACATTCCGCACATCTCCCAACACAAAGGCAATGCTGAGGCAGAAAGGGCAGGATGCAGCTTCAGAAACAGCAGCAGGACACAGTGCTGTCTGACCTGGTCATTCGATACCTGTACACACGAGGCCACCAAGTGTCCAGGTTCAGCAGCATGATGCTACAGCACACAGCACATGATGGGGTTCACACTGTGAGCGAGGCGCACGGCTGGCCAATGTGAAGTCAGCAGCCTCAGCAAAACTTGAGGGCAAAGACAGCCATTAAAGTGCCACCCAGCTGGCTTTGCATTCTCTAGCAACACTCAGGCTACAACTGCAAGGCCTGCTGCAGCATCCGCCAGTGATCAGCAGGTATGTCACCAAAAAGGCAGGGACACCACCTCACACCTTAGAGCCAGAGTGGTCGCTTAGCTATGTTGGGGTGCTCTCACCTGACAGAAACACAGCATGCACGGACAAGTCCCCTGCAGGGACCCAGGTCCAGGAGCAGAGGTCCAGTTGCCCTGGGACAAATACAAACAGCACCCTCCGTCCCAGCACCTCCTAAAGCCAGGTCTACATTCGAGCTGCTGCAGGCCGTGTCTGCTCTGCCTTCTGTGAGTTGCTGGTGGCTTTCCACAGAGCAAGGGCTGGGGTTAAAGGGTTAAAGGAGAGATGAAGCGAGGCCGTCTACAGGACAAGCTTCCCCAAAGCCTGACCTCTGCACTGCAGTGACTTGGGAGGGCTCACCATAGACAAGAAGCCAAGGCAAGTCCTCACTTACCTTGGGCGAGATCCCTAGCAGGTCTACTCCCACAGCTGGTGTGACTTCAGTTTCCTTGGGCTCACCCTAGGGCACACGTGGTCACCACTGTGCTGGACAGCTCCTGAACGGCACCAGGGGACACATCCAAAGCCTAGAGCCTCAACACACCCAGCACATCACTTCAAAGCACCAAGAAAAGTCGCCCCCAGCTGGATATGGTGACGCAGGCCTTTAGTCCCAGCACTCGGGAGGCAGAGGCAGGTGGATCTCTTGTGAGTTCCAGGCCAGCCTGGTCTACATAGTGAGTTCCAGGACAGCTGGGGCTACAGGGAGACCCTGTCTCAAAAGACAAAAAAAAAAAAAAAAGAAAAAGAAAAGTCACCCCTTGGAAAAAGTTCCAGCTTCTAGAACACAGGCCACGAACACCTGGCTGTACACCTGTGGCAGGAACAACCCACAAGACATCTGCCCACCGTCTACTGCAGAGTGCTAGTCTGCCAGGCGGAAGCCTGTCCTGAGTGCCAGGCGGGAGCCTGTCCTGAGAATAAGGTCCCTTGGGACAGCCAAGCACTCACAGTGTCCAAGGACCGTGTATTGAATGCTGGGCAGTCAGGAGTTTACCACCAGGAGCAATCTCAGCTAAGCATCAATCCAAACCACCTGAGATAAACAAACTGTGGTCCAGCCAGGTGATGAATGACTATTACTCAGCCATAAAAATGAGCAAACTGCTGTGCACATGCTCACAAGAGGACCCTTAAAAATATGCCAAGTTAAAGAGCCCGGCACAAAAGGGCAACTCTGTGTGTTTCCGTTTACATGATATGAACAGAAAAGACAAATCCATGGAGACAGGGTGGACCATGGATGACTGTGTGGGGGCAAGAGGACCCATGTCTTTAAGGGCAGGGCAGGTGATCTCAAGTTCGGCAGAGACAATGGCTGTGACTGTGTAACACCCTGACCAGCACAACTCAGAGTAAGTACTCCCCTGAACCAGCCCCCACCACTGATACAGTGTACAAAGGTCTGCCCAGCCTGGCCTTGAATTCCAGGTCCTCTTGCCTCGGTCTCCTGAGTGCTAGCACCCCACACAGGCCCACACCCCACGCCTAGCCAAAGGTCTGGGGTTGAACTGTTCCCTAAGCCATGGCTTTCTATTTAAATAAAACAGTCAGGCAGGGGTGGGTCCAGGCCCCTGTCCTCACCTGAGCATCTAAGGGACAGTAAGCCTAGGCCCTGCAACCTGTCTTCCTCCTATCAGTTGCTAAATATAATGAAGCTTCCTTCTGCTGTAAACCACGCCTATTTAATACTCCCACACCTGTCACACCAGCACCCATGAGGCTGAGACAGGAGAATAGCAACTTCTAAGAAAGGAAGGAAGCTTGGGCAGTGAGACCTTGTCTCAAACAAACTGAACCCAGCACTTTTAAACTTTTAGAATTCCTCACACAATAGCATTTTTATATTTGTTTACTTATTATTTATTTATTTATTTATTTATTTTTGCCTCAGGAGACAGGGGTCTCCCTGTAGCCCCAGTTAGCCTGGATTCACTGTGGAGACCAGGCTGGCCTCAAACACACAAAGATTCACCTGCCTCTGCTTCCGGAGTGCTGGGATTAAAAGTATGCACCACCACGCCAGGCAACAATAGAATTTTTAAATTAAAAAAAAAAAAAAAGTGTGCTGGAGAAATGGCTCAGTGGCTAAGAGTACCAGCTGCTCTTGCAGAGGACCAGGGTTTGATTCCCAGCACCCACATGGTGGCTAACAACTGTAACTCCAGCTCCAAAGGAATCCAACGCCCTCTTCTGACCTCTGTGGGAACTACCATGGGTCCACTTACACTCATGCAGGCAATACACTCATATATATATCATTTTTAAAAATGTTTTAAAGTGAAGGTTTAGAGAAGTGACCAAAAATAGAGTTCTTCAGAAAGCACAGTTAAAAGAACTAAAAATTTAAACTGGACAAAGATGTCTAAAAGCAACCCCCATCTTCATTCCGAGAGAAACACAGTTTCACGTTGAGACCAGGAGCAACAGCTTAGAAAGGCTGTTCAGAGTCTGCCTCTCCTGGCACAGCCACCACAGGTCTCCACCACAGCTAAGCAGGCACTCAGGCTGGACTCCACCGGGGTCCCTTCTAAGCACACCATGGAACGTCAATTTCAGAGTAGCTAGGTGAGCTGAAGTCCCTTTGCCAGTGAAATCCAGTCGGTTTGGACATGGGCAGCCGAGGCCCAGGCTGCACTGCTCAACAAGAGCATGCATTACCAGGGTCAAGCAGCAGCACCCCCTCCAAAAGTGACCCCAAGAGTTGCAGGTCCACTGATGACTCAAAACTGCAAACGCTGCAAAGTTCATGGCAAGGCACAAATGTTTAGGGCAGACAAGGGACACACTTCTACAATGTGTTTAAAAAGCCAGCATGGCAGCCGGGCACGGTGGCTCACACCTTTAATCCCAGCACTTGGGAGGCAGAGGCAAGCAGATCTCTGCGAGTTCGAAGCCAGCCTGGTCTCCATGGTGAATCCAAGACAGCTGGAGCTACAGGGAGACCCTGTCTCAAAAAGACGGGGGGAGGGGGGGGGGGAGAAAGCAGCGTGGGAAGCCACACTGATGCAGCTGCCGGCTCATCCTTTTCACCCCTGGAGACCTGCAGCCCAGCGTTCCACTGCACAGACCCTGAAGACCAGGTCACACAGGTGCTGACTGGTGCTGCCTGGACACTAGATTACCCCATCAACTCCCAAGCAGCACACTTCTGCCTGGCACAGGCTCTTACAGGAACAGTGTGCTGGGGGTGGCAGGGGATGGTAGGGGCAGTGGCAGAACACCTGCCCAGCTGGCACAGCCCTCTAGGCTCCTTCTCCAGCACTGGGTGGATGGGAAAACCCAAGGTGCTTCTACTCTGAATTCACTGTCCTACCAAAGTCAGTCACCACCTTCTGCATAAAGCAGCACCCCTGAACCCACGAGAGCTCCCTTGAAAAGCGGTCCTGCTACAGCAGGGGTGAGGGGAGAAACAAGCTCGGACTCGGACAGGCTAACCGCAGGGGAGGGGACCACGGCCACCTAGACTCCAGACAGGTGACAGTGTGCTGGCGTCGGGGCTGCCCAGCACACAGCGGTCTTCTTGCTCCCAGCTCTTCCTGTTGACGCCTGCCTAGCGCAACAGGGAAGGGAGGTGGGAGCTGCACATGCAGAGAGGAAAGCCGCAGTCTCAGAAGCAAAATGTCACCAAAAAGATAAGGCACCATAGAAACCAACCCGCACCCCACAACCACTTCTTAGAGGAAGACATTAAAAAGGAGAAGCCACAACCGAAGTCTCAAAGAAAAGTAAAAGCAACGAGTACGTGCCAACCAGCACCGCCAGGCCAAGTGGTAGCAAAGTCAGAACTCAAAGGCACTGCCTGGGCGGGCAGGACAGGAGGGCCCAGGCTGCAGGACAGGGGCTGCAGTCCACCTGCCCAGGGTTTCCTGGAGCCCTCAACACCCACTCAAGCCAAGCCGCCTTTTTTCTCACAGCCAACGTCGTCCTGGGCTCCAGGGCTGTTAAAAGCTCTGCAAGGCCCAAAGGCCTTGGGTTGAGCACTCAAACACTCCGACAAAAGTTCGCGTTTCTGAGCTGCTGACCGCGCTGCCCTTCCGGCCCCAAAGGTGAGCGGTCATCCCTAAGTCATGCCATCCCGGTGAGCTGGGCTGCTCCCCTGGCGATCACCTGCGAGGGCGGCAGCGGCCTGGATGCACTCCGCAGCATGGATGCCCTCGGCAGCATGCACAGCCTGCACGGCGGCACACGCGTACACACGTCCGCGCACACAGCACTCCTGGCATGCACACGCGCGCCCGCGGACCCGCCACGACAAGCAAGCGCGCACGCACCGAAAGACACCTGTACGGGGCAGACAGGGCCAGGGCCGACCTGGGCCCAGGTTCTAGCGCCTTCTCAGAAGCGCCTCCCAGGTATAAACGCCAGACTGGCAAGAGCAAGGCGACGCAGGGCTGGACTGTCATCTGTCACTAAGAGCCAGATTGACAGGACAAAGGCCTTGTCGCGTCTCCGGCGTCGGATCCGACCCAGGACGCACAAAGGGACCGCGAACGAAGTGACGCGGGCCAGAGTCCCCCACCGGTCCCCTACCGAATCCCTACCAGGCCTCCCCACCGGGTCCCCTACTGGGTCCCCACCAGATCCACATCAGATCCCCTCACCGGTCCCCTACCGGATCCCCACCAGGTCCTCCACCAGGTCCCCCATCGGATCCCCACAGGTCCCCTACTGGGTCCCCACCAGATCCACATCAGATCCCTCCACCGGTCCCCTACCGGATGCCCACCAGGTTCCCCACCGGGTCCTTCCACCAGGTCCCCCATCGGATACCCCCCAGGTCCCCACCGGTCCTCTACCGGGTCCCGCCATCGCGTCGCGGGCGCGCGCTCACCTTGTGGCAGGCCGGGCAGGTGAGCACCGCACCGCCCGGCGCCGGTGCGCTCTTGCCCCCGGGCCCCCCGCCGCCGCCGCCGCCGCCGCCGCCCAGGCTGCCCCGGGTCTGCGGGAGCTCCCGCTCTTGCCCCCGGGCCCCCCGCCGCCGCCGCCGCCGCCGCCGCCGCTCAGGCTGCTCTGGATCTGCGTGAGCTCCTGGCGCAGCACCTGCTTCTGGTGGAAGCTGAAGGCCGGGTGGTTGGACGCCATGGTGAACAGCAGCAGGAACTCATCGCCCGTGCGGCCCTCGTTGAGCTGCAGTCCGTAGTTGTGGATGATGGAGTCGGTGTGCGTGAGCGTGCGGTACAGGACGCCCGCCGCCTCGCGCTGCTCCGAGCCCAGCAGCGCCAGCGACACCAGCAGCTTGCTGCGCACCACCTCGTCCGTCAGGTTGGTGAGGCTGCCCAGGTCGGCCGGGTTGTTGGCCTTGATCTCCGAGTCGCGCAGAGAGTGGTAGTCCTTGCGCGCCAGGTCCTCCAGGCACGAGCCGAGGAAGCGCAGCTCCAGCGGGATGCACAGGTCCAGCAGGCCGCACAGGAACTCCACGCGCTGCGGCGACGGCAGCTCGGAGAACCAGCGGTACACGCCGTCCCTCTGCAGCGGGCCGCGCTTCCCGGGTTGTTGGCCTTGATCTCCGAGTCGCGCAGAGAGTGGTAGTCCTTGCGCGCCAGGTCCTCCAGGCACGAGCCGAGGAAGCGCAGCTCCAGCGGGATGCACAGGTCCAGCAGGCCGCACAGGAACTCCACGCGCTGCGGCGACGGCAGCTCGGAGAACCAGCGGTACACGCCGTCCCTCTGCAGCGGGCCGCGCTTCTCCACCATGCTGCCGCCC
>NW_008344211.1:1745113-1749225 GCF_000622305.1 Nannospalax galili | reverse complement strand
CTGTCCTCGGCGCGAGCTGGCGGCAGCCGGGCCCCTCGATTGGCCCTCGCGCAGGCCCCGCCCCCGAAGGGGCTGTCGATCACGCGGCGCCCGCCCCGTCCCGCCCCCTGGCGGCCGGCGGCCCCGGATTGGTCGGCGGGGGTCGGCGATGCGAAAAACCCGGGGTGGATTTCTGCGTGCTTTTGTTCGCGCAGAGGAGCCGGGAGCCTGGGGCTGGGGAACGGAGGGCGCGGGGCCTTGGCGCTTTATTGCCGAGCGCCTTCTCGGGGAGGCGGCCGCGGCCCGGAGAGAGCGGACGGGGCTGGGCGCGGGACAGCCGACTTCGCGCGGGATTCCCGCCCAGGGTCCGCCCGGGCCGAGCTGTGTGACCTTGGGCGAGTCGCCGGTTCTGAGCCCTAGGGACCTCCCTGGGAAGACGAGGATAATAATACCGGGCCGGGGCCGGGGGAAGGGGTGAGCCCACAGAGGGCCGGCCCCTGACCTGTCCCGGACCGGGCAGGAGGACCACCTCCCCCCCAGACCTTTGCCTCCTGGGTGGGTCGTCCTCCCGGCGGGCATCCGTGGAGCCGACCAAGTGCAAACACAGAGGCCGGGAAGCACGGGCTGCTTCTGGATGACGTCGGGCGGAGGGAGGGGAACCGGGCACCCAGCACCTCCCAGTGCAGACAGAAAAACTGCGACCCCGGGCGAGACTCGGTGCTCCTCTCCCCCGCCTCGTTGTTGAATGGCGTCCTCTGGAGTCCTGGGGGTGCAGGCCGCCTGTCCCTTCTCGGGCATCCCTGGGATGCTCGCCTGGGTTGGCCCAGCCCCCCTCCCAGCACAGCCGCAGCCTGGTCTGTAGAGTGAGTGACTAGGCTTCCTACACGGTCCAAAGTGCTGAAAACTCCCAGCAGAGTCTTCCCTATCTCGAACAGGCATTGCCTGGCGGTTGCTGCTCCCTGGCATCCCCCCCCATCCCTTGGGCACACGTCTCTGGCCACCCCACACTCTGGAAGGACTAGGGACCCCTGGAGAGTCCACTGCCCCCCACGCGATTTCCCAGTGCCTAGCTGAGTGAACCCCAACTCTCTACAACTGCCAAGAAGACACCCCTAAGTCTAAGAGCAAAGAAATGACCAGAGGCAGCCACCGCGCACCTGGGTGCCTGTTCCAGCTCTGGTGGTCTGTGTGACTACTCAGCCTCAGTTTCCCCATCTGTAAAGATGGCCTGGCCATCGGCACTAGGTCCAAGGATCAGCAGGCAGGGCTGGAACTGTAGAAAGCACTGTGTGAAGCCCACCTAGCTCTTGCTGCCCCCTTGCTGTGTGGTGTGTTATGTAAGGCCAGGCTGGATTGAGTCACATTCTCTAAAAGTTCATGTCCACCCGGATCCTCCGAATGTGGCCTGATTTAGAAATCGGGTCTTTACAGATACGATGAAGGTCAGATTCAAAGTGAGACTTCAGGGTGAGGACAGGCCCCAAATTCAAAGGGATTGTCCTAAGAAAAGCTTCCCCTTCCTGGCTACAGGGAGGAAGGACAGAAAGGCTCCATGAGGAGGGAGACAGCCAACAAGTGGAGGGACGGCAGGAGAGGCTGGACCAGTCCTGCCCTGTGGTGCCCCCTGCAGGGTTGCTGGTTGCCCACACCTTGGCTCTGGAGCCAGACCTCTGGGGAGGAGGTTATAGCCTCTGGTTGTTGTGGGTCCCGAAGGCAATCTCAGGAAACCAGTGAGAAGGTCATTTCCCTCTCAACGACAGCCACCGCGAAGTACACAGTGGTAGTCACTACAAGGCCAGCCCTCCTGACATGGGCCGGAGGCAGGGGGAGCGGGCAGGTGAGTGAGTTCCCCTCCCAGCTTTAAGGGTCTCTGCTGCCTGGACGCCCTTCTCTGGCTGCCCAGCCTCAGCTCAGTCCTGGGCATACTCCCTCCTTAGAGACCATGGTCACTATACCTGCTGCTGTTGATGTCCCTGCTCCAGTATGTTCCAGGCCTCATCCTGAGTATCTGTGGCAGGTTTTGTCCTCCTGGTCCTCCAGGCTGGCCTAGGCTAGGGGCTTCTGGGCCTCCTACTGCACTCGTCTGTGCAGATGCCTCGTGACTGCAGACTACATAACAGTCCCAGCTTCTCTCTGCCTCCACCTCCTCTCCCACCAACCTCCTTCTGTGCATTGTGGAGAACCTGGAGACCCCGGGGAGGCTGGGAACCCACCCTGGGGCTCAGGCCAGATCTGAAGGGCTGCTGAGCCTCTGCAGGCCTGCAGGGAACGGGAATGCAGTATGGACAGAAATATGAGTTCAGCTGAGAACTAGCCTTGGGGCTCAGGCTGGGTCCCAAAGGCTGCCTAACCCCTGCTGAACAGCACAGAAAACGCCTGCAGGGAAGGGAAATGGACTGTGAGCACAAGGTGTGGAAGTGCTGTGGCCCTGCAGCCATCCAGAACACCATGTGATCTACAGTAGTACAGTGGCCTGTCTGCATTTACGTTTGTGCAAAATTCACTTCCTCTGGGCATGAGAAAGGGATTCCTTCCAAAGAACTGGAATCGAGCAGAAAAACATGGTGTTCACCCCCCAGGTGCCCAGAACAGGCAATCCTATTGAAGGTGTGAACTGCCTGTGCAAAGCTGTGGGACTGCACATCACCCTGGTCCTCAAGTGCCATCCTGCTTTGCCTCTGCCTCAGCATCTGGCCCAGGAGGAAAACGAGCCAGGACAACGCTCTACTCAGAGCCGTGTATGAACTGGCAGCCAACCTCTCCAGCACACTGTCAAAGGGACTGGGCTCTAGCTGGCCTAAGCCCAGTTCAGTGATTGGGAAGATTCTGGGACCCCGTGCCCCTAGTGTGGGGCTCTACCTCAACAGACCTAACTTGCCCACAGGGTTCTTTTGTCAGGCCTAGGTTCCTGACACTACCACCCTAGGAACCGGTCCTGATGCTGCCTTCTGAATCACATTTCACAGATGTGGAGTCGTCCAGACATGAGCCAGGCCTGGCAGTTCATGTTGGAAGTAGAGTTTGATGTAAATCAGTGACCCACAGACAGTGTCCCTCCCAGGACAGAATCATAAACCACAAGTGGTTGGTTCTCTGTTGCTGCCAGCCAAAGGCCACAGGGCTGTCTACTGTGTGTCAGCATCCAGCCCTGATGCTGACAGTCTACCTGCAGTTGTGAACAGCTACCTGGGACTCAGCTTCTGCACAACTGAGATTTTGTTTACAGAACTGCTCCCCCTGGGGTCTGGCATGGGGCTAGATTCTCTGTTTCCCCAATAGGCACAACCTGGGCTCTTAAAACAGAGAGCCCTGCCAGATGTGCACACCTGTCACCCCAGAACTCAGGAAACTGAGGCAGAATGATAAAAACTCAAAGTCAGCCCAGGCCACATGAGACCTTGCCTCAAAAAAAAAAAAACCCAAGATGGGGCCAACAAGATGTCTCAGTGGGTAAAAGTGTCCGTCTGGAATCCCAGTACTCCTACAGCAAGGTGGGAGGTGGAGACGTGAGAAACACCTGGAAATCTGCGCAGCACAGCAGAGACAGCAAGAAAGTCCCTACCACATAAAGTGGGAGCTGGCGAGATGCCTCAGTAGGCAAAGGTACCCGCTGCTGAGCCTGACGACTTCATGGGACCCACATGGTGGAAGGAGAGAACTGACTCCCTCAAGTTGTCCTCTGACCAACCCACATGTGCCATGATATGTGCTGGTGCCAACTCCCCCATAAATTAGTTAATTTTTTATTTTAGTGGAAGGAGAGAACTAATCCCTGAAAGTTGTCCTTTGGCCTCCACAACAAGCTGAGTAGTGCGTGCACACACACACACACACACACACACACACACACACACACATATATACTAATGTAATAAAGATTTAAAAGCCAAGATAGGCCAGATATTGTGGCACACGCCTTTAATCCCAGCACTCAGGAGGCAGAGGCAGGCACTGAAATTGAGGCCAGCCTGGTCTACATAGTGAATTCCAGGCCAGCTAGGACTACAGGGAGACCCTGTCTCAAAAAGACAAAGTTGATAGATGATAGATGATAGATAGATGATAGATAGATAGATAGATAGATAGATAGATAGATAGATGATAGATAGATAGATAGATAGATAGATAGATGA
>NW_008344211.1:1736873-1745067 GCF_000622305.1 Nannospalax galili | reverse complement strand
GATAGATAGATAGATGATAGATAGATAGATGATAGATAGATAGATAGATAGATAGATAGATAGATAGATAGATAGATAGATATAGATGATGGATGGATGATAGATGGATAGATAAAAATATAAAACAGGACTGGAGAGATGACTCAGTGGTTAAGAGCACTAGCTACTCTTGTACAAGACCCAGGTTCAAATCCCAGCACCCACATGGCAGCTAACAACGATCCATAACTCCAGTTCCAAGGGATCCAACACCCTCTTCTGTCCTCTGGGCACTGCACAACACTCATACACAAAATAAAAATAAAAAAAAATTTAAAAACATATAAAATGGAGAGTCCTAAACCTAACCTCAGAAGGTCAGACCTTGAACCTGCACATTTGCTAATGATCATGTCGCAGCGTGCACAGAAGTCTGGGCATGCGCCGTGCTCCCAGTGCACACAGAAGTCTGGGCATGCGCCGTGCTCCCAGTGTACACAGAAGCTGGGGATGCGCCGTGCTCCCAGTGCACACAGAAGTCTGGGCATGCGCCGTGCTCCCAGTGCACACAGAAGCTGGGGATGTGCCCAGGTGCTGCTGTGTCCAGCTCCTGGAGGTTTCTCCACATTGAAAAGCCCTTGCTGGGTGGCACACACCTGAGACCTCAGCACTCAAAAGGCTGAGTCAGGAGGATTGCTGTGAGTTTGAGGCTAGCCTAGGCTACACAGAGTTCAAGATCAACCAGGACACATGATCTCAAAATACTGAACCACAAATGTCAAAGTTTTAAATGTGTACCACTCAGCAAAGACACCGCTTATATTCCAGGTGGGGAGACCCAAGCTGGCCCAGGATGTCCCTGCGCCAAGGTCAAGCTGCTGGGTTTTCTTCTATGTGCCTGTTCCTCAAGAGTCTGTGTCTTCTGCACCCCACAGCAACATGCTCTGAGGCCCAAGCCTGATGCTGTGTTTGCAGGGCTGTGGCTTCTGTCCTTCATTCCTCACCCTGTCAGTGCAGCGCTAGGGAAATGTCCAAACACACCCCCAACCCCAGTCACCGGAGTGCTGGGGCGATTCCTCAAGCCCCTACTGGCTGACTTCATCTGCACTGGATTTTGTTTTAAAGACATCGCCCAGCTTGGCCCCAAACTTCTAGGCTCAAGCAGTCCTCCTGCCTCAGTCTCCCAACTAGCTGGGGCGGCAGGACTGGCTCCTGTGTCGCGGCTCCCGGTCAGGTGACATTTTGCCAGTTTCCTTTTCATTCCACAACCCCCCAAGGTAGCATCTCACCAAGTCTCCCTGGCTAGCCGTAGACTTGTGGCAATCCTCCTGCCTCAGCCTCCCTGTGCTGGGCTAAGGTTTTCTGTTTCTTCTACTGTCCCCCCCCCGCCACCCCCCCCATCCATGGATCATCCAGGAAAGTAATTGTATGTAGGCAAGCAGGGACTTCACATCCACTGTTTTGTCTGTCTGTGAAGCAACTCTAGTTACTTATAAAGAGATTAAACCTCATTCCAAAGAAATATGGGACTACAGGTGTTTCTCAGTGGTCACTCGCTTAGCATGCCCAGAGGACCCTGAGTTCAACCCCTAGCATCCCAGAAAAGTAATAATATGGGGTACAATCCTACTTTTGTATAGTAAAAAGGCTTTATCATCTGTATTATAAAAATGTGTGCATAGCCAGGCAATCCCAGCTCTCAAGAGACAGAGGCAGGCAGAACTTTGTGCGTTTGAGGCCAGCCTGGTCTATACAGCAAGTTCCAGGCCAGCCAGGGCTACATAGTGAGACCCTGTCTCTAAAAAAAAAAAATGTGTAAATAAAATAAGTATGTGTGCATAAATACATCTATATATTTTTAATATTTTTATTTCTTTTCATTTTATGTATATGAGTATATTGCCTGCATGTATGTGAGTGCACCCATGTCGTGCAGTGCCTCTGGGGTCAGAAAAGAGCTTCAGATTCCCCTGGAACTGGAGTTAAGGACGGTTCATAGCCGCCATGGGGATGCTGGGAATCGAACCCGGGTCCTGTGCAAGAGCAGCCAGTGCTCTTAACCGCTGAGCCATCTCTCCAGCATATATATATATATATATATATTTTTTTTTTTTTAAATTGGCTTCCTAACATCTCTCCAAGCCAGTGGTGCTATACATGGCAGTCTGAGGGCAGCACAGAGCCTCAGGGTACTTTAACCTACTGGGTGAGTCCCCCAGGGCTGGGCACTCGGGTCCTTGCTGAGTGAGGTACAGAGGCCAGGCTGCCTGCCTGCCTGCCTGGACTTTGCACCTGGCTGAAAGCTGATCTGTCCCATCCGGGTCCTCTGGGGTTCAGAGAAAGATCACATTCCAGGGAAAAGGGAAGGAGAAGGAGGAACTGGCTTCTCTCCCAGGCCCATCCACTCAGGCCTTCCTGACGCCACCTCTGTTGTGTTTGAAGTTTCAAAGCAGGAGATACACCCAGGGTCAAACTTGGGGGAAGAGCTTCCATAGGCAGATAACACACTGTTTGGGTGAGGGGGTACAACTCTAACATACTGAAGGCCAGCCAGGTGTGCGCACTTGTGACCTTAGCACCTGGGAGTCTAAGGTAGGAAGATTGTGAGCCAAGGCCAGCCCAGACTACATAATTAGAGGCCAACCTAGACTGCATCAGGAGACCATGTCTCAAAAAATAGGGAGCTTGGCCGGGCGTGGTGGCACACGCCTTTAATCCCAGCACTTGGGAGGCAGAGGCAGGCAGATCTCTGTGAGTTCAAGGCCAGCCTGGTCTACATGGTGAGTTCCAGGACAGCTGGGGCTACAGGGAGACCATGTCTCAAAAAAAAAGGGCGGGGGAAGCTAGTAAACATGTCAGTTGTGCGTGGAGGCACACACCTTTACTTCCAGCATTCAAGAAGCCGAGAGCGGTAGATCTCTGTGAGATCAAGGCCAGTCCAGTCCACATAGCAAGTTCCAGACCAGCTGGAGCAATAGGGAAACCCTGTCTTAAAACAACAACAACAACAGCAAAAACCCATCAGCGAGGCCAGGGGTGATGCGCAGACCGTTTTAGTCCCAGCGCTTGGGAGGCAGAGGCAGGCAGATCTCTGTGAGTCTGAGGCCAGCTGGGGCTACATAGTGAGACCCTGTCTCAAAAAAGCAAATAGCAAATAAAATAGGGGGACGGTGAGATGGCTCAGGAGGTAAAGGCATTTGCTATGCAAGTCTGGCCATCTGACTTGTCCTCCAACCTCCACAAGGGAGCATCAGGGCAGGCTTGCACCTTCCCACAATAGTGACAACTTAAAAATAAATAAACAGAAACCCGCCTGCTTTGAGACACAGTCTTGTATCCTAGGCCTTAGACGTACAGAGCCAATGACAACACTGGCTGCCCTTGCAGAGGACCCGGGCTCAGTTCCCAGCACCCACATGGCAGTCAACAACCGTCCATTAACTCCAGTTCAAGGGGATCCGACTCCCTCTTCTGACCTCTGTGGGCGTTGCATGACACAGGTACACTCACAGACATGCAGGCCATACACTCATACACATAAAAATAATAAAGATTTTTAAAAATTGGGCATAGAGGCTAAGTCACTTGCAGAGGACACACAGCTAGTGACAGAGCTGGGTCTCCAGGCAGGCGCCGTCCTTACACTGCCTGCCAAGCCAGACCAGAGTAAAGGTTTTGGCACCAGGAGCAGGAAGGACAGAGTGCCAGGGGACAGAAAACCTTTTGTGGTTTGCTTCACCCTTGTGGCACACTCAGAAGTCAGCAGATCATTGTCCCCATGTGCAGAGATCAGGCTGAGGCGAAGGTATGTGTTTGACACATCTGCGTCCAGCCCAGGACACCATCTGGGATAGTTTGGGGGTCTAGAGTTTCATCTGTGTGTGTGTGTGTGTGTGTGTGTGTGTGTGTGTGTGTGTGCGCGCTGGGGCTCTAAGCTCATGTCACCATGTTCAACATTTTGTGCTTGGGTTCTTAGGGTTGAACTCAGGTTTGTGCTTAAAAAGAGCACTTTACACTGAGCCATCTCCCCAGCCCTAGGTCTTGATTTTTTTTAAACCCAAATGTCCCTGTGTCACCCTATGTGACACTTCTCACACCTTTAATACTTGATACCCCAATGTATTTTTTTTCTCCAGGGATGCCCTTCCCCTGGGACACTGGTTACTGTGGTCCGACACCATGGAGCTGGTTGGTGTGTCCTGGCGGAAGGTCAACCCTGCTGATACATGGCACGGGACCCAGTGAGAAGAGAGCTCCTTGAGAGTGGGGACAGCTCAGTGCTCTGCCGTTGCGAGCTTTCCACTCTCGGTGAACACCCTGTACACAGTCGGCGCTCATCGGGTCCTTGCAGCTGGTCATTCTGACTTCTGCAGAAGCCTTGGTGATGCTTCCCCCAGAGTCCACCTTTGTGCAGACCATGGCCTGGGTCAGCTTCTCCAGTCAGTAGCCTTGGACTTGCTGTGTGGATATGTGGTTTCCCCTGAATGCTGGCAAAATGGATTTTTTTCCAAAATATTGTTAATGTTTCCTTATCTCTTGGCAATAACCTCAGGATGGGAAAGACTTGAGCTGGAAGAGATTTCTGTTACCATCAGAGAGACCATCAGGGTTAATGTCTTAGCAAATGAGAAAACCGCATTCACAAGGGCAGCTGGATCCTGGGGTGTGACTGAGCAAGGTGCTCGCCTAGCACGCTGGGAGCCCTGGGTTCCATCCCCAGCACCACATAAACCAGGCAGTGAAACAACCTTGTCATCCTAGCATTTGGGAGGTAGAGGCAGGATGATCAGAAGTTCAAAGTCATCCTCAGTGTGCTGGATGGCTCTGGTTGTCAACTTGACCCGTCTGGGTTGAGGGAGCAGCTGGGTAATTGCCTCCATTGGTTTGGCCTGTGGCCGTGTCTGAGGGGCATCTTCTTGATTGTTGAGTGATGTGGGAGGGCCCAGGCACTGTGGGTGGTGCCACCCCTGGGCAGGTGGGCCTGTGTCACATAAGAAAGCAGGTTGAGCAGGGGCCAGGGGAGCAAACCAGCAAGCAGCGTTCCTCCATGGCCTCTGCTCCAGCTCCTGCCTCCAGGTTCTGGCCCTGAGTTCCTACCTTGGGCTCCCTGATGAACTG
Organism: Nannospalax galili; assembly: GCF_000622305.1. Lineage (NCBI taxonomy): Eukaryota > Metazoa > Chordata > Mammalia > Rodentia > Spalacidae > Nannospalax > Nannospalax galili. The sequence goes on along the minus strand of NW_008344211.1, from coordinate 1,739,970 downwards.
CGACCCAGGAGATGTAAGCCGAATAAACCCTTTCCTCCCCAAGTTGGTAGTGGTCAGAGTGTTTTGTCACCACAATGGAGAAAAAAACTAGAGCACTCAGCTATGTGGTGAGTTTGAGGCCTCGTGGGTGCCCCATCCACCTGCTGACCATGTTAGGGGGTTGGTTGGTTCGATCCAGCATCCTCAGATTTGGATCTGTTGCATGCTCAGCCAGCCTCCTCTGTCCTGGCTGTGACAACCTTTTGCTATGGCACGTACTGGCTGCCCTCCTCCTGTCTCTAGAGAGGATGGTGTTCATGTAATCTGCTCACCAGAAGCCCTCAGAGGCAGGCCCTGAGTGTGCCTGCTCCTAGGGGCAAGCTCATGGAGGGCAGGCAGGGTGCATTTGCACTGAGCAATGGACAAACAACCTGGCCACAGCTCACCGTGTCGATGTCATCCTGAGGGTCCCTGCCTGTGGGTTCGGTCTGCTCAGTTGCTTCTGCTCTAGCGTCTGTTGTGGTTCGAATGTGAAATGCCCCCCACAGGCTCAGGCGTTCGAACACTTGTCCCCGATGGTGGCACGGCTTTGGGAGCTTGTGAAACCTTTAGGAGGCCAAGCTTCGCTGGAGGAAGTCAGTCTAGGAGGTGGGCCTGGAGGTTATAACTTGGCCTCACTTCTGGCTCTGGTCTTTCTGCTTCCTGACCTGTCCAGATGTGAACAGCACCATCATTGCTGTGGCCACAATCACACCTGCCCTGCCGTGGCACGAGCCAAAACAAACCCATGGCATATTCTCAGTAACAAGAAAAACAGACTACAATGTAAACACATCCCGTGACAAGAAACCCAGAGTCGGGCAGTTGCTGGTGCTGCTCCAGTCATGATACTCAGTTACACCAGGGACGGTGTTGGGGGGCTTCTGAGCCTTCCTTATAGCACCAGTGCGGGTGCCACAGCTCCAGCATCATACTGCGCATTCAGCGAGGGCCCTGAGACAAAGGTGTAACACCACAGCTCTTCACATAGGAGGAAAAATAAATGCATTTTTCTTCTCCTGAGAAACCCACTTACTGACTGTGATGGTTAGTGGTAATTGTCAACTTGGCAGGATTTGGAGTAACTTAGGAGAAGGGCCTCTGGGCACCTGGGGGGCTTCTCTTGGTTACGTTGACTGATGTGGGAGCACTGTTCCCTGACTGGCGTCCTGGACAGAGTAAAAAGGAGGAAGCGACGGGCTGGAGAGCTGGCTCAGTGGTTAAGAACACTGTTCTTGCAGAAGACCCAGGTTCAAATCCCAACACCCACATGGCAGCTAACAACTGTCCATAACTCCAATTCCAGGGGATCTGATGGCCTCTTCTGTCCTCCGTGAGTTAGTTTGCACGACATGGGTGCACTTACCTACATGTAGGCAATACACTCATACACATAAAATAAAAATAATAAATAAAATTTAAAAAAAAAAGGAGGAAGTGAGCTGAGCACCAGCATCTGTCTCTTGCTCTGCTTCCTGACTGTGGATGCGACGTGACTAGTTGCCTCACACTCCTGTCCCTGTACCTTCCTGGTCATGACAGACTGCATCCTTCGACTGTGAACCAAAATAAACCGTCCTCCCTTGAGCTGCCTCATCAGGCGTTTTATCACCGCAATAGGGAAAGATCGGGAAAACCAAGACAGGCACATCACACTGACCGCCTGGGCTTCAGAGGAGGTAAGGCTGTGTGGCTGGACTTCTGCCATAATCCAGAGCGCAGTCTGTCCACTCACTCACTGGACCTAAGATGGGTATCAGCATCATCCTTACCAAGTCCAACACGGGGAGGATGGATGGAAGACGCCAGAAGGACAAGTTGAACGTACAGGCCTTCAGCCCACTGGAAGAGGCTTTAGAATCCACAGTCCTGGGTTAGGCGGGACCCCTCTGACTGTGTACCAGATGACCAGAGTCTCGGGCAGCAAGAAGTTCTCTGCCGAGAAACCTTGAGCCCAGGCGCCTCCAGGGGTGGGTAATTCCTGGACTGGGGACAGCACAGAGCACCTGGCTCTTCCTGTCTGTACATTCTGACCCCAGGTGAGCATTCCTCACACTCTCAAATGGCTGCCATAGTTCCAGAATCACAACTTGCCTGAGGTCCCACTTGATAAGCCACAGTGCCCGCTTTTCAAGCCAGATCTGTCCAGTCCCAAATCTCCTTCCCCTGGCCACCCCACTGTTCTTTGCAAGGTGGATGGGGTAGGGCTGCACCATGACATGGCCCAAGGTGCTTTTTCATAGTGCTGGGCATAGAGACAATTGCCTCCACCCAGGTAGACTGAGGTCACTCAGTACCCTGGGCAGAGAGATGTCCCAGCCCAGAGAATCACCCAGCCCAGGCTGGCAGGACTGCAGGGTGGGGGGACAGGCCTGAGGGCGAACCACCAGCACATGAGTAGGGTCCCCAGCCTGTCCTGGGGTTTTGTCCTCCCTACGCACCCTGAACCTTCTCTCCAGAGTGTGGGGCCTGGCTGCAGGAAGGAAGTCACCGAATCTACCTCAACCATTTTGTCTCAGAGAAGTTTGACTCTGGGGCAGGAGAGCCACCTGTCCAGGGACCCCTACTGTGTCCTACGGTCAGCCCAGGACTGGACTGGGGCCAGGACAGGAAACTGTGGCCAGTTCTGTTTCACTCCCTACCTCTAACACATGACCCCAGCACTAGTCCTTCAAAGAGTCTTCTGGAATACTCCCTCCTGCCTGGTTCCTTAACACCCAGGAGCAAGTCTGAGAGTAGAAGACCACAGGCTTTGAAAGCCTGTCTGTGTTTCCCTCCTGTGGCCTGCGGTCCATGCTTTCCGCACCTCATTGTTCAGCATGGAAGAAGCCAGAGCGGTCTGCATCCCTATTCCTTCAGAGGATGGCGTGATAAGAATAGGAGGTAGGAATTGGCTAGGCAGGTAGGGTTAAAAGACCCCAAAGGAAAGTACCCAGTTTCTTGACTAAAACTCAGAGTATCCTTGGGCCTCTTAGCAACATACTCTGTTCCAGAGGCCAAAAATGTTGAAAGTATTTGGGAGCTTTTATCTAATCTTTAAAAGATTTTGGGGATTACCTCTTCAGAAAGGGGAATATTA
>NW_008344211.1:1707081-1736616 GCF_000622305.1 Nannospalax galili | reverse complement strand
GAACTCACAAAGATCTGCCTGCCTCTGCCTCCCAAGTGCTGGGATTAAAGGCGTGCACCACCATGCCCAGCAATAAATTATTTTTTTTAAATATTTTTTAAAATTAAAAAAATTTAAAATAAACAAAACCAGGGTCTGGATTTGAGTGGAAAATGTTTTATGAAATTTTAAAAGCTCAATAAAAAGAAGAAAGACAAAGGAGTTTGTGTAGTCAATGTTGCCAAGTCCAAATCCAGCTGTGATTACAGATGCTCCCGGACAAGCCACAGTGCTTTGCCATGACAAACCACGCATGAAGTCATACCATAAGTTGAATACGTACCCAATGCACCAGACAGCCGGGCAGTGCAGCACATCTGGAGTGTGGTCATGAGGTTGAAGGGACTAGTCCCCGCTCAGCAAGGAGCCCATGGCATAGCATTCTCCTAAGTCTGTTTTCCATGCAATGGGTGTCACTGTCATCACTGGGAAGTACGCTGGGGACCACATGTACACAAAGCGTGTCTGATCTGCTGGAGAGGCAGGTACAGAGGCCAACAAGGGACCAGAAACTCTGGGTGGGTCGTGGGTTACTAGTGGGCTGGACTGGCATGTTTCACGTTGGTTTATTAGATTTTATGGATATGGATGTGTTAGGATGGAGAAATGACTTCCTCTTCTCCTCAGTCTCCCCTTTCTGGCAGAGAGGGTATTCTGGGGTAGTCAGGGTTGACTGGAGGTGATCTTGAGTTTCTAGTAGCCAGATGTTGGGGGGCAGTCTTGACTCCCCAAACCCCTCCCTAGAGTTCTGGTCCCAAAGGTGCCACATGGCCCAGGGAAGCTGTGGTTTTGTCACCCATCTGAAGAGGGACTGATGGTGAGACGCTTTCCCCAAAGCCACAGAGCATGGCTGGGCAGACAGAGGAGGTGAGCACGTCTGAGTGGCCAGTGGGAAGAGCTCCGTGAATTTATACACATCAGCCCACTGTTGGCCTGTGTCTGTCTCTTCTTTGGGGGCAACTTCTGGAGGCAGAGGTCCACCTCAGGAGTGGTTTCTCAAGCACCATCCACCTTATGTTTTTAGGTTTTTGTTGAGACAGGGTCTCTCGCCAACTAGTGAGCCTCAGAGACCCACTTGTCTCTCCCCAGGGCTAGAATTATAAGTGTGTACCACCATGCCCCACACTTTAAAAAAAAATATTTTATTTAAAAATATAAGCTCTGGGGGCTGGAGAGATGGCTCACCGGTTAAAAGCACTAGCTGCTCTTGCAGAGGACCCAGGTTGGAGTGCCAGCACCCACATGGCACCTAACAACCATCCCTATCTCCAGTTCCAGGGGAATCTAACGCCTTCTTCTGACCTCCATGGGCACTGCATGACACGGGTGCATTTACACATATTGCAGGCAATGCACTCATACACTAAAAAAGAATTTTAAAAAAGAGCGCTGGGATGAAACACAGTCCCTTAAACTTGTAAGGCAAGCACCTCACCAACAGCTGTCCCCCTAGCCTTGTCTGTTTCTTTGTAAGACTGAGAGCCTGTGATTTTCAGAAGCTACTAAAGGATCCTGAGGCTGGGGAGAGTTTATTCAGTATTCAGGCTACGTTCAAACCATGGTCCCCTAGCACATCACCTCCCTAAGCCTTGTGTGTGTGGTGGGGACAGGCCTGCCAACCCATGGGCCATGGCTATCAGAGTCCAGACTCCAGGAGCCAGCTGCTGCCCACGGTGCCCACAACCCACAGTCCCAGGATCCCTGGAACCTCCGACTTCCTCCTCCTCCCCACCAGGCTCTCTGACCTCTCTGCCAGTGTTTCCCAACATCCTTCTGTTTATTTGGACAGCGTCTGGGGTCTCCTAGAGAGAGGCTCAGCTGAGTTCCGGGAAGTGAGCCTGCCCGGTGTGCTCTTGGAGGGCTCCCAGCTGTCCCTCAGCCGTGGCTGGCTCCTGCTGTCCCTATGGCAGCTCCACCTCAAGCGTTGCCCAAGCCCTAAAGTGCGCTGTGGGCACTCACCCATCTTTGCCTTTCTCAGCTGTGATGCTTGGATCTCTGGGCCAGCTGCGAGGTGCCCCTTCCCCCCATCCCCTGGACCACAGGATGTTTAATGTCATAGAGCACAGTAGCATCATGGCTGGCAAAGAGCTGTTTTCTTTGCCCCAGCTTGAACTCTTGTCTTTTTTTTTTTTCTATGCCAGGCACGGGGGCTACACGCCTTTAATCCCAGCACTCCATAGGCAAAGGCAGGTGGATCTCTGTGAGACTGAGGCCAACCTGGTCTCCATGGTGAGTTCCAGATCAGCTGAGGCTACAGGGAGACCCTGTCTAAAAAAAAAAAAAAAAGGAAAAAAAAAGACAAAAATTTTAAAAAATATTTTATTATTTTTATTTATTTTTTTAATATGTATGAGTGTATTGCCTGCATGTAAGTGAGCGCACCCATGTCGTGCAATGGTGTGGAGGTCAGAAGAGGGCTTCGGATTCCCCTGGAACTGGAGTTAAGGATGGTTCTTCGCAGCCGTCATGTGGGTGCTGGGAATCGAACCTGGGTCCTCTGTAAGAGCAGTCAGTGCTCTTAACCACTGAGCCATCTCTCCAGTCCCAAGACAAAAATTTTTTTAAATTATTTTTAACTATATCTCTGTGAGAGAGAGAAAGAGAGAAAAGGAGAGAGAGAGAGAGAGAAAGAGAGAGGAGAGAGAGGACGTGTGGAGTCAGTAAACAACCCTGTGAAGTTGGCTCGCTCCTTCCACCTTTATGCAGTTTCCAGGGATTGAACTCAGGCCATCAGTGCCTTTACCCTGAGCTGTCCCACCAGCCCTCTTCTCTGGTCTTAAGAAACAGTTACAGCCTCTCTTCAGAGGTCAGAGCACCCCGGATTTGAATCTCAATGTTGTTGCTGGCTGCTGTGTGGACCGGGAAATGAATCCTCTCTGGGCCTCAGTTCCACCCATAAAATCGCAGCTGCCCACATCCCTATTCCGATGGGCTGGGAGAGGTGGGATGGGATAGTCCTTACCTAGTGGGAAGGGCTGCCATGTGGAGAGAAGGCAGGGGCAGCTGTGGTTATTTCAGTGGGCAGAGTATGAAGTCATAAACAGAAGAGAAGAGAGAACAACAGCAGTCACAGACTGGAGACAGGGCACAGTGGCCGCCTCTGTGACCCAGTACTCCAGAGGCTGAGGCGGGAAGATCCTGAGTTCTAGGCCAGCCTGGGCTATGTGCAACACCCTGACCTAAACAAACACCTGGAGATATTTAACTGCTAGGCTTAGACCTACTTGTTGTTGAATAAGTACTGTTTGCATATGTATGCACACGTAGCTTTTTAAAATACTCAGCATGTTGTTTCTTAACGCTCTTCTGTGTGTGGTGTATGTTTATGTGCATGTGGACCTGTGCACTCATAATGAACTTGCGTGTGGACATCCAGTATGTCCCTCTATCCCTCCTCACCTTATTGTTTTAGACAGGGTCTCTCTCTGAGCCTAGAGCTCACCAGTTCAGCTAGACTAGATCGACAACAGGCCCCGGGGGTCCTTCTGTCCCCTACTCTCTCGAGCTGAGATCACAGGGATGCACCACCACACCTGGCTTTTTACATGGGTGCTGTGGATCCAAACTCAGGCCCCTCCTGTTTGTGCAGTGAGTACCTTTCCCACAGAACCACTTCAACTCTCCACTTGTTTTTTGAGGGGACAGGGTCTCATTATGTATCCCTGGCTGACCTGGAACTCACTATGTGAACCAGACTGGCCTTGAACTGATGGAGATCCGCCTGCCTCTCCCTTCAGAGGGCAGGGATTAAAGCGTGCATCACCACTCCCCGCTCCACGTTTGTGTATCTGTTTGTTTGGTCATTTGAAGACAGGGTCTTCTTGTAGCTCCAGCTGGCCTGGAACTCGCTATGTAGACTAGGCCAGCCTTGATCTCACAGAGATACCTGCTTCTGCCTCTACCGCCACACCCAGTTCCGATTTTTAAAATTTTTAAATATATCCAAGTCATCATGTGTTACCATAATGTATATTTTTCACATGTTAATGTTTCTGAAGTAAAGACCTGTTTGTTGTTTGGTTTTAGAGATAGCACCTTGCTGTATAGACAAGTGTGATCTTGAACCCCTGATCCTCCTGCCTCCACCTCCAGAGTGCTGGGATGACAGATGAGAGACACCATGTCCCTCTTTGTCATATTTTTTTTTTCAGGGTCTTACACTGTCCAGGGTCTTACACTGTCCAGGGTCTTACACTGTCCAGGGTCTTACACTGTCCAGCCAAGGCTGTCCTAGAACTCACTATGTAGTCCAGGCTGGCCCTCAAACTCATCATCTTCGTGCCTCTGCCTCTGGTGTGCTGGGGTGCAGCAACACAGCAGGCCCACAAATAGAATCAGTGTCAGATATTTCTCCCCGGCTCCAATGGTTATGGACTTGGTGGTAAAAAGTAACAAGAAGGGGTTGGAGAGATGGCTCAGGGGTTAAGAACACCAGCTGTTCTTGCAGAAGACCCAGGCTCGAAATCAGCACCCACGAGGCAGCTAACAACAGTCTGTAACTCCAGTCCCAGGGGATCTGACAGCCTCTTCTGACTTCCACCGGCATTGCACGACACAGGTGCACTTACCTACAATGCAGGCTATACACGCATACACATAAAATAAAAATAATAAATAAAATTTTTTTTAAAAAAGTAACAAGAGACGGCATCTAAGGCAGAGAGATGACGGAGAAGAAACTTCCAGAGACCACACGGGACTTCTGGGTGCTCTGTCACACCCACCCCGACCCACTCTGTTTTCAGACTAACACTATTATCAGCCATACCCACAAGAAAGCATGTGGCAGGGAATGTGACCAGAGGGGTTGCAGGACCCAGCGGGATCAGAGACCTGACGCTCTCTGTCAAGGTCCAGGCTAGCCTCCCTCCTTCCCATCTCAAGCCAGGGGGATGCTGGGGCTGAGGAAGGAGGATGCTGGGAGGCCCTGGGTGGGCAGAGGTAGAGCCCAGGGCCCAGCCCTGCTCGGTGAGCTCGGGCTGTGGGCGGAGCCTGGGACCGGCGGTCCCTCGGTGCGGAGCGGCAGCGGCCCTCGCTAAGCATCAGGGCAGACAGCTCGGGAATGGCTTTCCAGGCCCAAGGGGAGGCCTTTTCCGGAGTTCCTCCTCGGGCCTCCATTTCAGGCAGGCTGCTATTTTTAGGGGGCTGGCACCGTGGTCCGTGCTGGGAAGGAAGCAGGGGGGACCTGACATGCAGGAGCTGGGCCGGTTGGAGCAGGGTGGGGCAGAGGAAAGGGGCTGCCACGCCGTGGAACAATGGGCTGGCGGGGGCAGGGGGAGGCTGTCCCACCCTCTGCGACGTTAATCACATCCTGCCTGGCATGCCCGCAGTCGGACACATGCAGCCGCACCCGGCTCTCCAGCACCCTCTCTGCCGACCGTGTGCGTAGTGCCGCCTCCTGGGCAGGGTCCCCGGGCGGAGTGGATTCCTCCTGCCTGGCAGCTCGGGAGGCCGAGGGTAGCGGGGCCTTGGCAGTCACGCGAGCTGAAGAGGAGCAGCCCCCTCCCCCCAGTCTTCCAGCTAGGACTCTGGGCTGCGGCCACAGAAGCAGACTGACAAGCTATGTAGGGCCGGGATGCTTGCTGCATGGACCTGTGGGAACTTATCAATGGAGAGGTAGTACCCAGGCCACAGGAAGGCTGCAAGGATGGCTCTACAAGGATGGGGGGTGTGGGGACAAGGGCAGCCTCAGACAGGAGGGGCTTTCTGCTCCAACCAGTTTGTTCCATTTTATAAAGAACTCAGACCTTAGTGCTCTGCCAAGACCAAAGCGACCAGGGTCCCCCTACAAAGGGTGCTGGGTGCCCCTACAAAGGGACCAGGTTCCCTTCCCTGGAGCACCCTGGTCAGCTCACCCAACCCCAATCCAGATGCCTCAGCCACGAATTGTTTCTTTGGATCATGAGACTCAGGGCCCGGAGGGGGGGATGTCGGGCAGCCATGGGGAGTGTGACTCACTTGTGGCCATCCAGCCAAGAGACTGGCAGCCAGGGGAGAGGGGGCGGTCTGCAGCCACTCAGCCCCAGCTCAGCTGGCCCGGCTCGACTTACTTAAGCCAAGTCCCTCCCCCTCACTCCACTGGTCCCCATACCATCCATTGCCGCTGCCTCTTCTCTTCCCCCACCTTCCTTTCCCCATGTCCCTCCAAGCACCTAGGGTTTGGTCTGAAGGGCTCTGCATCAGAAATCCTCTTATCTGTCTTCCTGGCTTCCGGCAGTGGATCTCGGCAGGACCCTGGCATGTCCTGTCACCCTGGCCTGCCTTGGTTTCTTCCTTGCAACACGGAGACTTCTGCCGGGCTGTTGTCTGTCATCAGGTGCAAACGCGGTAGGAGTAGAGTCAGCTGAGTGGCTTTCCTGCTCCTCCCAGGGGCTCAGGCTGGAGGAACGATCCAGGTCCGTCCGAGCTGCCCACCCCTGGACCGGGCCAGTTAGCAGCACCATCTAAAGACCGTGAATGGATACTGTGCTGCCCTTGTGGCTAGAAGGGAACATTTGGTGACTTAAAACCAAACCATAGGCCTTCAAGACGGCTCAGCAGATAAAGGTGCTTGCTGCCTGAAAACCTGTTTGATCCCTGGAACCCACATGTTAGGAGAGAATCAACTCCCACAAATTGTCTCCTGACCTCCACATGCATACCATAACACATATGTGCCCACACTCATAATAAATAAATTAAAAATATTTTATTATTTTTATTTTACGTGTATGAGTGTATTTTTTTTTAATTTATGGGGCTGGAGAGGTGGCTCAGCGGTTAAGAGCACTGACTGTTCTTGCAGAGGACCTGGGTTCGATTCCTAGCATCCACATATACACAAAATAAAATAAAAGCAATATGTTTTTCTGCCTCGATTTTCTCCCTCTGGGAATATGGAACAAGCAACCCTGCAGTACGGGGCGGGGGGGAACACATGGACCACCAGGTTCTTCGAAGGAGAGGCCCAGACAGATGGAGAGGCACTGAGGCCCCAACAGGCAGCCAGCACCAAGCGTGGGATGTATGAGACCCTAGCCCAGCTTTAGCAGGTCCCTGTTTCAAGGGCAGCTCCTGCCAGTTGACACCCCCAGGACGCAGAGCAGGAAGGTCAGCACTCTGTGCTTTATCCTGACCTCCAGGGCCAGCGTTGTCCGACGTCACGGAGCTTCGGGTTTTTCTGTCATGTCATAGTGGCTGCGGTACTTGTCACGGTTTTATAGCTGAAAATCACAACAGAAGCAGATCTCCAGACCCCCAACAGCCGCACATCAGTGTTTAGCAAAATTTCCATAAGGCTCAGGGCCTGAGATGGGTTGCCAGTGGCCCTCTGGCCTGATGGGGTGGGACAGGGAAAGCTCACTTTGCCAGGTTCATGGGGAGCTGGCCAGGAGGCTCCTCAGAACCGTGTGGATGTCTGTTAAGGCAGAGGACATTTTGTCAGGACCCATTACACAGGAAGGGCTACTGAGGGCTGACTGTGAATGTCCCTGCCTATCAAAGGGAGATTTTTTGTTTGTTTGTTTGAGACAGGGTCTTACTATGTAGCCCTGGCTGATCTAGAACTCGCTGTGTAGACCAGGCTGGCCTGTAACTCAAAGATCTGTCTGCCTCTGCCTCAATTGTCCTGGCTTTAAAGGCGTGTGACACCATGCTCAGCATCAAGGGGCCATTTTATCTGCCAGAATGTAGGTATGGGAGAAGGGAACCCAGTAAAGTGAACTGTGTTTTTCCTATGCTGGTCAGACAGGGTGTAGAGGAAGCAGGGCAGGATCCCCAAGCACACTCCTGTGAGGAGCTGATGGTCCCCACCTGCTGTGGGCTCAGCCTTGTCTTAGGGACTTAATCCACATCCCCGTTTTGTCAGCCTGTAGCTGTCCAGGCAGTCTGGAGATAGAAGGGTTCGTCCGCACCACACATGCCTGCTGAAACAAAGGTCCAACTTATCGCAGCTTAAACAGGATAACAGTGTTTCTTAAGGAACAGCGGAGGATTAAGCAGTTCCAGCCACCAGGCCATGCCAGGAGTTCGTTTGTGTCCATCTCCATGGCCTGACAACTCTAATGTGTGGTTTTTGTCCTAAGAGCTAAGCTGGCTACTCCTGCTCAGGCTGCAGGGCTACATTCCATCAGGGAGAAGGAAGAGGAAGTGGATGACGAACTCTCTTCCTTGTAAAGGACAAGGCCCAGAAGCCCCCCCCCCCACAAAGCACTACTCACATCTGATTGGTTGGCACTTTATCACATGGCCACATGTAGCTGCAAGGAGGCTGGGAAATGTAGTTTTTAGTGGGTGACCATGCCCCCCAACCCCCAAGAGCAAAGGTTCAAATGCTAAACAGTGTGTGTGGGACACTGGGTGATGATCGGCTGGCATGGCCTGAACTAGTCTACACTAGGCAGCTTCAAGCTCCGCGCAGAGGGAGGTGCTGCAGACAGCGCCTCACACCCAGGCCCAGACGTGTCATCTCTGCATCTTCCTCCAATAGCCCCTCGGTTTGAGCCTCACGTGCCTCGGCCACAACCCAGGGCTGCTGTTGCTGCCGGGTCTCCCTGGCTCTAAGATCAACACTTCACCGTCTCTAAAGATGGAATGTCTTTGCAAGAAAACACATGCTTAAACCGTTTTGCTGTTGTTTTAGTTTGGGGATTTTTTTTGGTCTTTTTGAGATAGGGTCTCCCTGTAGCCCCAGCTGTCCTAGAACTCACTATGTAGACCAGGCTGGCCTTGAACTCACAGAGGTCCGCCTATCTCTGCCTCCCGACTGCTGGGATTAAAGGCTTGTGCCACGATGCCCAATCTGCTTCAACTGTTTTATTTGTTCCTAAATAGTCTACAACACGACGTAGCTTATAAATTAATAGCTTATAAATTAATAGCACCTGATGGTCAATGCAATCTAATGCAATTGTGTTGAGAATAGCTTCATCAGTGGAGAATAACTTCATCACATCTTCTATACATTGATATAATCACTAATGGAGGGGTTGGCAAGATGGCCCAGTGGTTATGAGCACTTTCTGTTCTCCCAGAGGACCTGAGTTCTCTTCCCACATCAGCTCACAATCACCTCTAACTCCAGCTCCAGGGGATCCAATGCCCTCTTCTGGCCTCCAAGGGTTCCTGCACATATGTGGCATATCCTCACAGAGACGTACTCACACACACATAAACAAAAGCTAAAGCTTAGCCGGGCGTGGTGGTGCACGCCTTTAATCCCAGCGCTCTGGAGGCAGAGGCAGGCAGATCTCTGTGAGTTTGAGGCCAGCCTGGTCTACATAGCAAGTTCCAGGCCAGCTGGAGCTACAGGGAGACCCTGTCTCAAAAAGACAAAAATAATAAATAAATAAAAATAAAGCTTAAAAAGTTAGTACTGCAACAGATAGAACATGGAATGCTTACATTAGGGTTTTCTCACTTGGAAAAGTCACAGGACTGTGCAAAGAACTCTGTGAATGTTGCTTGCTATTAATGTCACCGAGTGTCCCTGTGGAAGAAGGAAGGGATTCTATTGAGCGACTATTAAGAGAATGCCCAGGGCCCAGTGAGTCTGTGAAGCACACACAGGACAGAAAGGCAGGCCGACCCTTCCCCACCCCACATGCTCCTCACATTCTGAAATCCAATCCTTCAGTGCTTGGCCAGAGGAGAGGATGTGGGGAGATGGGACAGGACAGGAAGCAGGTCATATACCACCGAGTTCTTCCATATGCCTCCGGTGAGCTTCCTGTGGCTGCTATAGGTGACTAAGGAGGAGCTTAACAAGAATGTGTTCCCCATGGCGCCTGACTGGCCATCTCACATGTAGGTGCAGGGAGCCTTCTGCAGGTCCAGGGAGAACCCTGTCTTGTGGCGCCTGGTGGCTCCCAAAGTCCTGGTGTCCCTTGGCTTGTGGTTGTAACACTCCAGACTCTGCCTCCATCCTCAGTGGCCCATGTGCCTCTCTGGCCCTTGCTCTTCTTACAAAGACATCCCTGTCATGTCCAGGGCCCCAAGATCCAACGTGACCTTATCCTAACTCCACTGGCACAGACCCTACTTCAATCAAGACAACACCCTGAGGTTTCGGATGCCTGTGAGTTCTTGGAGGACGCTGTGGTCCCAAACACCCCTCTCCTGGGGTGGACTTGGCTCCGTTGGGTGTCTCACTCTTGCTTTTTCCTCCCTGGCATGTCTATGGGTTCTGCAAGGCGTCTCTGACACCAGCCATCGTGAACAGTCTGTTCTGCACAGAGGGAAAGGCGGCACTCAGCCAGCCAGCCCGCCCTTCTGAGCTGCTGTCAGACAGCAAGTTAGTGGAGGGGGACGGGCCCAGGGATCCGGCTGTCACGCGGCAGGAACCTCGGAGCACATGGGGATCTGGTACCAGGTACTTTGTTCCAGCGCCCGTGATTCTTATTATTTTTTTCCAGTAAAAACAATGAAGCGCTTCAGCATTTAATTTATCACAGCTCAAATATTGTCTGAGAGACTTTTGGTTTGGGATCTCAGTCTCTCTCTGTCTCTGTCTCCTCTCTGAAGGGAAAAGGAGCTAAAACAGGGGAACATGTTGTGGCTGTATGTCACATATGAAATTATCCTGTGAGGCAAGAGAGGAGACATCGTAAGAGTCCTCAGAGCTCAGAGTGAGGGTGCATGCTGGCCATCCCAGCATTCAGGTGTGGGGACCGGAGGACTGTGAGTTCCAGGTCAGTCTGGGACATAGTGAGACCCCGTGTTTCCCTTCCTTGTTCCTTCGTTCTTTCATTTCTTTGTTATTGTTTTTGAGACAGGGTCTCCCTGTAATCCCAGCTGGCCCAGAACTCGATATGTAGACGAGGCTGGCCTGGATTTTACAGAGATCTGCCTGCCTCTGCCTCCGGACTGCTGGGATTAAAGACGCATGCCACCACACCCAGCAAGACTGTGTCTTTCTTTTCTTTTTTCTTTTTTCTTTTTTGTCTTTTTGAGACAGGGTCTCCCTGTAGCCCCAACTGGCCTGGAACTCACTAAGTAAACCAGGCTGGCCTTGAACTCACAGAGGTCCATTTGCCTCTGCCTCCTGAGTTCTGGGATTAAAGACATGTGCCACCACACCCAGCTCCCAAGACCCTATCTCTTTAAAAAAAAAAAAATCAGCAATACAAAGCTTGCACAGGACCAGAGACTTCAGTCAGCTGTCAACTGGCTTTAGAGGTGTGAGGGTCTCAAGGGCACTGTGCGCTTGGTTTTATTGGGACCAAGGAAAACGTTTACTGAGGTCAGGTTTCATTATTTTTTGAAAGCTGGAAGGAGCCAAACCACTTGTGTTAGCAGCTCCCATAACCACATTGACCCAACTACACTAAAACCATTGTTTTTAGCCAGGCGTGGTGGCACATGCCTTTAGTCCCTGCACTTGGGAGGCAGAAAGTGGGGTCTGAGGCAGAATGCACATCACAGCTGTGTAGCAGACCCAAGTGTTCTGGTAGGGCGATGACAAAAATGACCAGGATGCTGCCATCTTGGATGGCTCCTTCCCCTTGACACTAGGCTCCTGCAGATCTCTGTGAGATCGAGGACAGCCTGGTCTACATAGTGAGATCTGTGGGCTGGAGAGATGGCTCAGTGGTTGAAAGCACTGGCTGCTCTTGCAGAGGACCTAGGTTCAGTTCCCAGCACCCATACGGCAACCACCAACCGTCTATAAATCCAGTTCCAGGGGAATCCGATGCCCCCTTCTGGCCTCCGCAGGCATTGCATTACATGATGCAGTTATATACATGCAAGTGTACAAGTGAAATACTCATAAAAGGTTTCTTTTTCTCTTAAAAAATTTGTTGGCCCCATTAATCTTTGGATATACTTTCCTTCTGGGGGGGGAGGCTATGGGAGTGTGCCATCTGGGAAGTGGGTATATAGATGAATAAGATTGTTCAGGATGTTATATACACACAAAAACATCAATAAATTTTTTAAAATGAGCTATATTTGAGGAGGAAGCATAAAAATTTACATCATATTAATTAGTAGGGGGGATAAATATTACCATTGAAATCTACCCGATGACTTTATATCCATACACAGGTGCCAAGGATCAAAGTGCAACCGACCGTGACTAGTAATAATCAGATACATACAGATTAGAGACGCATGCGCCAACATCTAAGTGGTATTAGCAAAAACAATTGAGTCTTTCTGTAAGAAACAGTATATTTTAAAATGAAATGGAGATCTTTTTTAAAGATTAAAAATCCATTCAATTTTATGTCTTACAAGGTTTATACTGAGTTCATATTGTATAACTGTATTAATTCAACCATGAACCAAAAATTTTATAGCCACTTTTGAAAGAGATGTATCTTTGTTCTGGAAATTGTTTTTGAGTGTGTTAAGGCTGTAATGAAATGCTTCTTAAAAAAAAAAAAAAGAATAGAAGCTGTAAAAAAAAAGGTTTTTCTATATTTATTTTTTGGTCCTTTATTTATTTTTGGGTTTTTTTTTTTTTGAGGCAGGTTCTCCCTGTAGCCCAAGCTGTCCTGGAACTCACTATGTAGACCAGGCTGGCCTTGAACTCACAGAGATCCGCCTGCCTCTGCCTCCCGAGTGCTGGGATTAAAGACATGTGCCACCACACCTGGCAAAAGGTTTATTTTTATTTTTAATTATGTATATGGGGAGAAGGTATGTGCAGTCAAGTACAGGTACTAGAGGAGGCCAGAGGTGTCAGATTACCCCAGAACTGTAGTTACAGGTGGTTGTGTGCTGCCTAACATGGGTACTGGGAACTGAACTTTGGTCTGCTGGAAAGGAGCAAGCGCTCTTAACTCATGAGCCATCTTTCCAGCAACCCCTCCCCCACCCCAATCAAATGGCTTTTACAAATAGCAAAAAGATAAAAAATAAAAAAATAAATTTTAAAATTAGCAAAAACTTTGTAATGCTCCTTTAATTATTCTGAAATGAAATTCGTAGAGGACACGTCTCACCAACACACTTTAAAAACTGCAGTGCCTGTAAGATAAGGTCAGTAAGGGTGAAGCAGTATGAATTTACCAAAGTATCTGGGTCTGATATGTAACAGCAGTCAATACGTGTGATGAGATGGAGGTGTGTGCTTCACAGGAACACCAAGAGACCATGATGGCCTTGCTGCAGGATGAGGCTTGCTAAACTTCCAGGCAGAAGAAAAGACCTCGCATGGTCACATGGCGGGTGCATTCCTAGAACACCCAAGTTTTGTGACAACTACATAAAAAACCAGCAAAAGACCCAGTTTGCTTCTAGACCCATAGTTTACAATCCGAGCTTTTGTTTATCGAGGGTCTGGTGGGACATAGGGAAGTGGAGGGACTGTGAGTCTCCAGGGCATTCCCAGGAGGCAACACTGACCTGTTGAGGACTACTGACCATCTACTACTGGTCTCATCTCATGGGACCAGGGTTGCGTGTGTGTGCACGTGTGTGTGGGTGCATTCGTGGAGGCAGAGGTCAATGTCAGGTACTGTCTTCCATCACTCTCCACCTTATTTTTTGAGCCTGGGTCTCTTGCTGAATCTGTAGGTCACTGTTTTAACTAGACTGGCTGGCCAGCAAGTCCCAAGGGTCCTCGTGTCTCCACCTCCCCCAGTGCTGTGGTAACAGATGTTCACCACCACACCCAGCTTTTACCTGGGTGCTGGGAGCTGAGCTGAGGTCCCGTGCTTATGCAGCAAACACTGACTCACTCTCCCCAGCTCTGGGTTTTTTTGTTTTTTTTTTTTGGTTTTTGGTCTTTTTGAGACAGGGCCTTCCTGTAGCCACAGCTGGCCTGGATCCACTATGGAGACTAGGTTGACCTCCAACTCAGCCTGCTTCTGCCTTCCCAGTGCTGGCTGGCATTAAAGGTGTGTGCCACCACGCTCAGCTTCTGTTTTGGTTGCCGCAGGACCTTCTCATGTAGCTCACTAGGTAGACCAGGGTATTCTCAAATTTGGAGTAATCCTCTTGCCCCTGCCTCTTGAGTCCTGGAGTTACAAGTATGCACGGCTGTCTTCTCTCTCTCTCTCTCTCTCTCTCTCTCTCTCTCTCTCTCTCTCTCTCTCCCCCCCCTCTCCTCCACCCCTCCACCCTCTCCTCTCTCCGGAGTCTCACATAGCACAGGCTGGCCTTGAACTTGATATGTACCCAAGGATCACCTTGAACTTCTGATCTTCTTGCCTCCACCTCGAGTGCTGGATGATACACACATGCCATCATGCCTGGTTTATGCAGTGCTGGGATTGAACCCAGGACTTTATGCATGCTAGGCAAGCACTCTACCCATTAAGCCACAACCTCGGCCCCTGCCTGGCCATATTTGAAGGTCAGTAAAGTGAAGCTGAAAGTGGCTGAGGCAGAATGCACATGGCACAGACCCGGGCGTCCTGTAGGATGGTGACACAAGGGACCAGGAAGGTGCTGCCATCTCGGCACAGCACCTTCCCCTGGGCACTGGGCTCCTGTCCTCCTGCCAATGTAAACACAGACATTTCAAGGCCTAGTCGCCTTGTGAACCAGCATCCTGGAAAGGGAAAGGAAGAAGGAACCCAGGGTGCGCCACGTCACTTTATAGTGAAGTGTTCAGACTGCCTTGTGGATCAGATGGGCCTCCATCTGCCAGTCAGGCTCCCCCATCCTCAGGCTGTGTGCCCCTGGCAAGTTGTTCAGGCTTTGGACAGGCCTGGGTTCAGGTCCTGGCTCTGTGTGTATGTGTGTGTGTGTGTGCGCGTGTGTATGTTTGTGACTGTGTGTGTATGACTGTGTATGTGTGTGTGACTGTGTGTATGTGTGTGTGACTGTGTGTATGTGTGTGTATGTGACTGTGTGTGTGCATGACTGTGTGTGATTGTGTGTATGTGTGTGTATGTGTACGTATGACTGCATGTGTGTGTGTGACTGGCACCGAATGGGTGGGAGAGGGAGAGGGTGCTCAGCAGAGGCCCCTCATCTGCCCAATCAGCCGCTCAATGCTTCTGCTTCTGTCCTTCCTGGTACTACCTGCTCCCTCAGCTGGGAGGGACAGGGTCGATGGTCTGGCCAGGGGTGCAACATCTGGCTGCGTGGCTCCTGGGATCCGATTTCACTTTCCTCCAAGTCTGCTGAGTGGAGCCACAGCCACACCAGGAGCCTGAAATCAACCAAGAGAGTATCTACATGCAGAAACCCATAACCCTCAGTCAGAGCTCACTTCAGAGCTGGGTCCACGCACACAACAGACCACGCTTGAGTGTTTTCTCTCAAGCTACCCAGAGACCAGCAGAGGATCAGGCAGGACCATCTGGGTGACGCCATGTTCAGTTTGCTGCTACCAGCAGCAACCTCACCCCTGCAGCCAGACTGGCTCCTGTGGATGTCTGAGAGCTGTGTGCTTGCTCACCTGCCCTCTGGAGAGGACCTGGGGGAGTCCTTCAGGTTCCAGGAGTGCCGGGGAAGTGCCTTCCCACTGGAAGTCACGCTGAGGCGGAGATGCCCCTCTTGTTGAACATTTTCCATGTGCATACACACGACACCTGGCTCTGCAGTAGCCATCATGCCTGAGAACAGGAGACCAGGCTCCAGGCTCCTGGAGGCATCAGTGAGCCACGAGTTCATCCTGGGACTGCCTACATCCCGGCTGCCTCTGCGATCAGGTAAGGTAAAGTCATTTTGGTGTGACTACCTGTGATTTTTTTTTTTTTTTTTTTTGGTCTTTTTGAGACAGGGTTTCCCTGTAGCCCCAGCTGTCCTGGAACTCACTATATAGACCAGGCTGGCCTTGAACTCACAGAGATCCACCTGCCTCTGCCTCCCGAGTGCTGGGATTAAAGGCGTGCGCCACCACACCCAGCTGATTTTTTTTCAAGGTAGAATCTCCTACAGCTCAGGCTGGCCTCAAACTTGCTGCTATGTAGTCAAGGGTAACCTTGGTCCTCCTGCCTCTACCTCCTAAGCGCTGGGATGACCGTCATATGCCATCATGCATGCTTAAACTGTGCTGGGGATGAAACTTAGGGCTTTGTGTGTGCGAGGGGAGCACTGAGCTACATGCCCAGATGATTTTTAGACAAACGATCTGTTATTCGTAGTCCTGACACAGATGCCAATGAGGGAACAGAGGAACAGGAAGGGGGTCCAGAAGGACTCACAGAAGTAAGTAGAAATATAGTATACAAGTTGGGTAGCTGTGCAGAATGGAAAGTGATTGGAAGATGTAGGTGTAGGCCAAATTCTAGCCCTGCCAGGGCCATTTAATAACTTAGGCCCGTTTCCTGTATGAGAATTTAAACTGCCCCCCACACAGCCGCACCTCCTTCCACACGGTTCTACCGACGGCCTGACAGCGCATCAGGCTTCCGCTGCATTTTGACTGGTCTGCCGCCTCATGACTGGCACGTGATCAGCGCATGATCCCCAATTCTAGATGTAAGTAAGTGATCAGCATGACCTTTGCTACCATTGGTCCACAGTGGGTATCCTTTCGTGTTATTGGGTGATTGTGTGTATGTACACAGCCTGCTGAAAAATCGTTGAGTTCCGCCCTCTGACGCCCCGAGTGGCCTCTGCGCGCTGCACTGTTGGATGGTGTGGACCCACATGTGGGATCTGTCCAAACCCACCCAAAAAGAAATGGAAACAGAAGCGGGAAGCGTTCCTTCAAGGAAGTTGCGAGCCTGGGACTTTCCTGGGTGCACTCCTGCAAACGCCCAGGTCATCCGGACACAAATGCTTCCAAGGACCTGGAAATGAAAGGGTTCTCTCACCTTGTCCCCCAGGCCGGCAGCATCCCGGTAGTAAAGTTTGACAGGATGGTTTGAGACGGGAGAATTGTCTACCAAAATCACCCATCTAGAGAAGGACAGAATAGGCGGTGGCTGGAGAGATGGCTCAGCAGTTAAGAGCACTGACTGCTCTTGCAGAGGACCCGGGTTCGAGTCCCAGCACCCACATGACAGATAACAACTGTCCATAACTCTAATTCGAGAGGATATGACACCTCTTCTCTCCTCCATGGGCATTGCACAACACGGGTGCACTTACATACATGCAGGCGATACATGCATACACATAAAATAAAAATAAATTCAATCACTGGGCGTGGAGGCACACACCTTTAATCCTAGCATTTGGGAGGCAGAGGCAGGCAGATCTCTGTGAGTTCAAAGCCAACCTGGTCTACATAGTGAGTTCCAGGCCAACTGGGGCTACAGGGAGACCCCGTCTCAAAAAGACAAAATAAATGAATAAATAAATAAATAAAATTAAAGAAAAAAACAGAACAGAATGGGGTTACAGAGGTGGCTCGGTTGGTAACATGCTTGTCTTGAAGCAGGAGGGTCTGAGTTCAGATCCCCAGAACCCACAAAAAAGCTTGATATGGTGGTCAGCCCCTATAATCCCAGTTCTGGGGAGGTAGAGACAGGGGGCTCTCTAGGGCTCAAAGGCCATCCAGCCTTGCTGAATCGGCAAGCTCTAGGTTCAGCTGGAAGCCACGTCTCATAAAACAAGGAAGTGGGTGAGAAAGACAGCCAACATTGACCTCTCCCCCCCTACACACACACCAAAAAAGGGGATACAAATACCTTACTCAAAATACCAGCACGTTTGCCTGCGGTGGCTCATCTTTGTCAACTTGCTGGGATCGAGAATCTCCATCGAAATACATCTCTGAGGCCTTTTCCAGAGAGGTGTCACTGAGGAGGGAAGACCTGCCCTGAGTGTGGGCAGCACCATCCCCCGGACTGGGTCCCCAGACTGCATGACAAGGAGAAGAAGCTGAGCCCCAGGATCCGCCTCTCTGCTTCCTGACTGAGGACTCAGTGTGACCAGCTGCCTTATAACCCTGTCAACAGGACGGCCTGTACCCCCAAACTGTGAGCCTAAATAAACCCTCTTTCCTTTTTCTGTCAGGTGCCTTATCACAGGAAGAGGAAGAGCAACTAATACACTCTTTGGTATATGAAAGTCATTTAATCCAGACGTGACAGGGGCAACATTGGAGAATCTACAAGTGTCATTTGCCACATCAAAGGAAGAAAACCAGGTCATTGACAGATGCAGAAAAGCAGTGGCTAAAAGCCAGTAACCTTTTACATAAAAACTCTTGGTAGATTGAGAACAAAATTAAGCTTTCCTGAAATGACAAGTCACGCTTGCCGCCATGCTACAACGGAGATTATCTTTAGGACACACAGCGGAATCAGAGACGAGAACGAACAAAAGACACTGGGACCAGAAGGAAAAGATGCAAAGGTCATCCTCAGAAGACGCACGTCAGAAGATCGACTCGGGCTGGAGGATGGCTCAGTGGTTAAGGCTGTTTGCTGCGCAATCATGAGGTTGGGGGTCTGGATCTCGGCGCTTACGTGACAAGCCGGGCTTTGGGCACTGGGCAGTGCACGCCTGTAACTTCAGCTCTAAAAGGGAGACAGGAGTTCACTGCCTTCCAGTGTAGGAGAAAATGCAAGCCCCAGGTTAGGGAGAGACTCTGCCTCACAGGAACTAGCTGAGGGTGATAGAGGAGGATACAGGATGCCCTCTTCCAGCCTCTGTGCATGCACACAAACACACATATCAATCAACCAATCAATCAATCAACCAACCAATCAACCAGTCAATCTTTGCCAGGCTTGGAGGAACACGCCTTTAATCCTAGCACTCAGGAGGCAGAGGCAGGCAGATCTCTGTGAGTTTGAGGCCAGCCTGGTCTACATAGCAACTTCCAGGCCAGCCAAAGCTACACGATAAGACCCTATCTAAAAATACAACAATAAAATAAATCTTTTAAAAACTTGAATATCCCACCACCCACATGGCAGCTAACAACTGTCGGTAACTCCTTTCCCAGGGGATCCGACAGCCTCTTCTGACCTCTGAGGGCATTGCACGACACGGGAGCACTTACCTACATTCAGACAATACACACATACACATAAAATGAAAATAATAAATAAAATATTTTAAAAAAAAACTTGAATATACAAATAGCTATTAGAAATAATGAATAACTTCACAAGGTGTCAGGTCTCTATCTAGAGATTACAAAGCTGAACTCCGAGGGATGAAGCTGATCGGAGAAGACTTAGAGGAGGCCTAGTATGCTTCGGCCAAGAGCAGAGACCAAGCCAGGCATGTGGGTCACTCCAGCATTCCAGCCCTCAGGAGCTGCAGCAAGAGGATTGCTACAAGTTCAAGGCCAGCCTGGACTACATAGTGAGTTCCAAGTCAACCTGCACCCCTGAGGGAGACTGTAAAAGGGCCACCGCTAATAAAAACACTTGTTGCCAAGCATAGTAACCAAAGTTTGATCACCAGAACCCACGTGGTAGAAGGAGAGAAGATCTCCCCACAAGTAGCTTCTGACTTCCACAGGAGTGTCACGGTGCACATGCACACACATCACACACACACAATTAATCAATAAATACGTTCAACCGGGTGTGGTGGCGCACACCTATAGTCCCAGCACTTGGGAAGCAAAGGCAGGCAGATCTCTGTGATTTCAAGGCTAGCCTGGTCTACATAGTGACAGCTGGGCTACAGGGAAACCCTGTCTCAAAAAGACAAAAAAAAATCAAAAACTAATAAAAAATGTAGAGCCCCGGGGGCTGGAGAGATGGCTCAGCAGTTAAGAGCATTGGCTGCTCTTGTAGAGGACCAGGATTCAGTTCCCAGCATCCACATGGTGGCTGACAACCATTCCTAACTCCAGTTCCAGGAGAATCCAACACCTTCTTCTGACCTCTGCGGGCATTGCACAACATGGATATAATTATATACATGCAGGCAATACACTCATATTATTAACATAAATAATAATAATAATAATAATAATAATAAAAACAAACAGGGGCTCATGTAGCCCAGACAGGTCTCAAACTCCTTACGTAGCTGAAGCTGGCCTTGAACTCTGATCCTCCTACCTCCACCTCCCAAGTGCTGGGATTACACATATGCACTACCATATCTGATTCATTTTACTTATTATTATCATTGTGTGTGTGTGTGTATACATGAGTGTGGATGATCACATGCCATGGTGCAGGCATGGAGGTCAGGGGACAACTCTCAGGTGTTGGTTCTCTTCTACCATGAAACCTGGGGATCAAACCCTGGTTGTCGGGCTTGTAGGGCAAGGACCTTTACCTGCCTGGCCATCCCTCCTGGCCTGGTGTCAGTGTCTTAAGAAAATGTTCCTAGCCAGGCGTGGTGTTGCACACTTTTAATCCCAACACTCAGGAGGCAGAGGCAGGCAGATCTCTGTGAGTTCAAGGCCAGCCTGGTCTACATAGTGAGTTCTGAGACAGCTTGGGCTACAGGGAGACCCTTTCTCAAAAAGACCAAAAAAGAAAAAATAAATAAAAAAAGAAAATGTTCCTGGCATTTGGGAAGCTTCTTGTCAACTGTGGGAAACCCCAGAACTCCCAGGGATCGACCAGCACACACACTCCTGAGCCACGGTCACCTCTGCCTTCTAGATCTAACCAGTTGATGACAATGCCTAGCAGACCCAGAGTCCTGTCGTCTTAAGACAGGAAAACCTCTGGAGTTGGATTACAGTGCCAGGGGCCCTGGACAGAGTACCTCCTTCATAACTGGTGGCTTATGACTCCTGACATTTGACCTTCCCACGGGTTGGTATTTACACAGCCAACTCGTCTGCCTGAGCAGAGACAGCAGTTCTCTAGGCCAAAGCCTGGCAATCTATCTGCCTTCATTTCATAAACAAGGTAAACACAAGTCTTGCCTTTGGTTTTTTGGTTTGTTTTTTGGGGGCGTGGGACAGTATCTCACAGCTCACACTATGGAAAAGGGTTCTCCAGAAGGCCTGCCGAATACCTGGTCAACATTTTCTGAGTGCTCCAGTTTGGACTTCAACACCCTCGCCCAGCGAGCACTTGAAGCATCCTCCCCTGATCTGAGGCAGCATTCTGAAGGGCAACTCCAGCTGCCTTATTACAAAAGACACAGCCAGCCAGGCAGGGCCTCTGTCCGGCTCGCCAGCTAGGACCTCGCTAGCAGTTCCCAGGTGTGGCCGTGGTCGTTATGAACCAGCCGTCGGAGTCCACCCCACTCACATCACCCTGACTGATCTAGAAATTATTTATAGATCCCAACTCCACAGAAACCATGTGTCTGCCGTTGCCGTGGCAACAGGGATGTGAGGCGCAGCAGGCTTCCAGGGACTGGTAAAGGCCATGCAGGCCGGTCGATTTCCACGCGGGAGCCCTGGACTCATCAGAGGCCTGCGGTGAACGTGCTCTTGGATTCCGAGTCAGGGGCATGGCTCCCGGCCTGGAGAGCGGCCCTGCCCAGGCCGTCGTTGGATTTTGTTTACACCTGTTCTCGGAACCCTCTAGAACTGACGTAGGCTCGCTAGGCACAAGAAAAACAAGAGGCCAAGTATCCCACGACTTGATCCAGGCACAACAGCAGAGCCGTCGCCGCAGAGCGACCCAGGTGGCTGGGTCAACGTGGCGGACCAGGACGACTGGGCTGGAATCGCCCCGGGATCAGCATTTCTCGCTATGGCCTAAAATTCCCGGCTTTGTTTCTGACGCTGGCAGAGGTCTCAGCCCGCCGCCTCAGCTCTACCATCACAGCCAGTCCAAACTCACACTCTGTGACGCAGTGACAGCAAGGCTGGGCACACACTTCCACAACCCCATCTTTTCTTTTTAAATGTGTATGAGTGTCGTATTGCCTGCATGTTAAGGGCACCCGTGTCATGCAATGCCCAACGAGGTCAGAAAGGGCGTCGGCTCCCTGGAACTGGAGTTGTGGACAGTTGTTAGCTGCCATGTGGGTGCTGGCAACTGAATCCAGGTCCTCTGCAAGGGCAGACATTGCTCTTAACTGAGGAGCCTCTTTCCAGCCTCCCACAAGCATCCACTTTGTTGACTTCTTACTGAGATGCCACAAGCCAGACATGCTTACCTCCCGCTTTCAGAACATAAGGACACCCGCCTGCCCACCCTCTTGTCCACCTAGCAAAAGGTCTCCTCAGGTCAGAGCTGCCTGTTCTCCTGAGGCTACAAGCTGCCACTGTCTCTCAGCTGGGTGTTATTCAGCCAGACCCGGTCAGTGAGCAAACCACAGGTCGGGCACTCAGCAACATCCTGGTGTTTTCGCTCAGTTCACAGGGCGTCTCTAGCTCTGCCTTCACATATCGGGCCTCCGGCTTCCATTCCCGCTGTGAAAGCTGGCGATGACCCAAGCTGCCACCGTTCAGCGTTCCCCAGGCACTTCTGTGGAGTCCCCTCCACGGCTCTGGATGGGTGAACCATGTGGCCCCTGGCTCTGAGGCCCAGGCTCCACTCTAGCCCACCCTCCCGGAACAATGAAGCCCTGGGGTCAGCTGCGAGGTCACACCCTGCTGGGGTGGCTGCTGGGCAGTCTGCCTTGCACTACTGAATTCCAGCTTGGGCCAGTCAGGTGTGCTGGGTGGGGCAGAGGGAAGCAGTGAGCCCTGGCACTTCAGTGAGGTGGTGGGAGAAACCTTGCCAGGGGGCCTTGACACATCCACTGGCCCCATTCCAGCTTGGGCCAGTCAGGTGTGCTGGGTGGGGCAGAGGGAAGCAGTGAACCCTGGCACTTCAGTGAGGTGGTGGGAGAAACCTTGCCAGAGGGCCTTGACACATCCACTGGCCCCGCCCCTGCTGAAGGTCCTAAAACAGCTGGATGACACCCATCCTGAGGACGAGGATTCAGACACGTAACACAGCCACTGCTACTGAAGTTGTTGCCATAATTGTCAGGACACATACCCCTGGGATCTTTCTCACTTTTTCTGGGTGTTTCTGCCTTGGCTGATAGGGTCGTGGGTCTCTAAAGGACTGAAGTCACCAGCACACTCTCACTTTCAAACGAGGGGACTGCCACTGCTGGAGAGGGCTGCCTCGGAGTGACTGCCCAAGACACGCTCAGTTTTGGGAAGGGATCCATCCATGTCAGCACTGACCAGTTCTGCTCCCTGCGGAGCATCCATGACCAGAGCGCAGAGGCGCTCAGTTTTGCAGCAGGCACAGACTCCTAAGGGCAGACGCAGACCAGGAGGAGCATGGGCCAGGATACCAAGTGCTCACAGTGCGTTACTGGGGCAGCTTGCCTGTGCCCCCGCTTGGCAGCGTATGCTTAGCAGGCACTGTGACATGTTTAAGGGCAGTCTAGGAAAGGTGGCCAGCTCACAGCAGCTCCAACCCCAGGGCCTGTGCCTCCAGTGCCACTCCCATCCCCTCTAGCAAATGGGCTTGGAGGACAGCAGCCACCAGGCTGGAGATGGCCTGGATTTTGTGTTTGGTCACTGTTCATGTACAAAGGCAGGACTGGTAGCCTGTGTCTAGGAGGGAAAGTGGTTCTTCAGTAGATTGGGGGCAGGACTGGGAATGGAAGTGTGGCATGAGGTGTGGCAGGCAGAGAAGAGCCAGCAGAGACCCAGAGGGACCGCCTACAGCCGGGACAGTTCTGCACTATGCAAAAGGCATTTTGAGGGAAAACCTGTGATAGCTTTATAACTCAGGACCAGGGAAAGATTCCTCTCTTTTATCTGTGAAATCGAGGCTAGCTTGGTCTACATAGTGAATACCAGGCCATCTGTGGCTACAGGGAGACCTTGTCTCAGAAAGACCAAAAAAGTCACATTGCGGGGCAGGGTGGAGAAATGACTCAGAGGTTAAAAGTGCCTACTGCTCTGACAGATGACTCAAGTTCAGTTCCTAGCAGCCACACTGGGCAGCTCACAACCACCTATAGCCTCAGCTACAGGGGCTCTGACATCTGGGGTCTCTGAGGGAACCTCACTCCTGTACAAACCCACATGCAGATTAAAAAATTAAAAAAATAAATCTTTAAAATTACATTTATTTATTTTGTGTATAAGTGTGTGTGTGGGTGTGCACATGCCGTGGTACACTCCTGGAGGTCAGAAGACAACTTGTTGCAGTCAGTTCTCTTCTTCTACCCTAGGATCAAACTCAGGTCTTCAGGCCTGGCAGCTTAAATCCACTGAGCCATCTCGCCGGCCCAAAAGATGTAACAAGATCCTAAAAGTACAAATGCCTGAGAAGTCAGGTTGGTGGCCCATGCCTGTCATCCCAGCACTGCAGAGGTGGAGGCAAGAGGATCAAGAATTCAAGGTCATCCTCAGCTAAACATGTTTGAGGCTAGCCTGGGCTACAGGAGAGCCTGTCTCAAAACAAACAGACAAACAAAAACACAAAAACAAAACAAACAACATAAAAATCCTATTATCTGCGGCTGGAGAGATGGCTCAGTGATTAAGAGCGCTAGCTGCTTTTACAGATGACCCTGGTTTCATTCCCAGCACCCACATGGCAACTGATAACCGTCTGTAACTCCAGTTCCAGGGGACACTCTCTTCTGACCTCTGTGGGCATTGCACAACACGGGTACACTTACATACATGCAGGCAGTACTCTCACTAAATAAATAAATAATAAATAAATAAATAATATCCCGCTATCTTACATTCTCTTCAAAAACCAGCCTGTGGGCTACAACTCGGATGTGAAGGGTCGTCCCACGAAGCTTATGGGCTGAATGCTTGGTTCCAGGTCCTGGCACTATTTTGGAAGATACTGGAAACCTTAGGAGGTGAGCCTAGCTAGGAAGTAGGTCACTGGGGAACTAACTTGTTTCTTGCTCCCTCTGCTTCCTGTCCACCCTGAGGTAACAGCCTCTGCCACACACTCCTGCCACCATGATGCCCTGCCTCACCATGGCCCAGAATCTAGAGCAAGGACTCCAGGCCAACCCTCTGAAATCTTCCTTTAAGTTGCTAAAAAGCTTATACGCCCTGAACCCTGAAAAGCACAGACTGGGTTAGAAGCTGCCTGGTGTCAGTCATGAGGGAGGGTGAGCATCTGGGCTGTATAAAGAACTTTTAAAGTCTACAAAGGGAAAGCATAGGAGGTAGAAAGCAGGGTGAAGGACATGAAGGGACAGATCGAGGAGAGGGAGCTTGACCCTTGGTAGACACATGAAAGGTGTGTGCCCTTGCTGGCCATCATGTGACTCCTCTCTACACTCAGCACACCAGCAAAGCTTAAGACACCTGACCACACCATGAGGTGGGCAGAGGAAGGAAAAAAAATGTCTTCCCCTGCCAGAGGGTCCTTGAACTCAGTGCAGAGCAGAGGATAGGCAGGACACTTTGGGTGTGGGGATTTCTTCCTATTTGAAACACTCTACCTTGGAGAGAGGAGGGAGGCCAGAAGACTCAGGAAGTAAACAAAATGTACAGGAAGCTCCCGGGACTCACGAGATTCCTCAGGGTTCTATAAGCTGTGACTCCAGTGGGAAGAGTAGGAAGAGGAGGCTGACTAGTAGAGCTGCCTGAAAGGTGTGACGGGAGCTCGGGGATGCAGCTATCACTTGCACTGGAGTGGGCTTTGCAGGGAGGCTGAGGGGAGCTGCCTCTGAGACCCCTGTGCTCCTGGAAGTGACACCACCAAATACATCGGCTCCCTAAGCTGGACGTGGGTGGAGTCGTTTCTTTCGTCTGTCATCCGTACCCTTCCTCTGAGGAACAGACCCCAGTTTTAAGTCTCCCTAGGAAAAGCCACACAAGAGGTTCGTGGAACAGAGCAACACCCAGAGTGTACATGCCATGATAGTTTCTAGTAGACGTCATTAGAAGAATGAATAAACAGCAGACCCATGTGGTGGAACTCTGGGGCTACGGCTGTGGGTAAATGGAAGCCACACCAGGCAACTTCCAAAGTGTAGTGTTGTCAGAAAAGCTGAACAGTGAACACAGGAAGTCTGGGAGGACTCCCCAACACCAGGCAACTTCCAAAGTGTAGTGTTGTCAGAAAAGCTGAACAGTGAACAACGCAGCCTCCTCTACAGGAAGTCTGGGAGGAATCAGGACTGGGACTCCTGAGTGAAGACCCTGTACATGGGGTGGGAGATAGGCATGTGTACGTGTGTGTATGCATCTGATGGCACGTGTGTGTGTGTGCATGCATCAGAGGGGACATGCATGTGAGTGTGTGCATGTGAGCAAGCTTCTGAGGGCTGTGTGTGTATGTGTGCACATGTGCATGTGTGCATCTGATGGCCACGCATGTGAGAGCATGGAAGGGTGTGTGTGGGTGGGTGTGCATGCGCGTCCGTCTGTGGGTGTTAGCGTGGGACTCCGTCTCTGTGAGAATGAAGTGTGTGAGTGTGCACGCGCTGGGCACCGGGAGGTGTGCAACTCTTGTCCCCGCACGCAGGTAACCTTGTGCCGGCTGGGCTTTGGGTGATCTCTAACACAGGCAGTTAGGCCATGCTGCCATCACAGCCAGTGGCCCCTGAGGAGGGAACTCAGCCACACAGTCAGGGTCACAGGGCCGGGCTGTGAGCCCTCCCGTTTGCAGGTTGGTGCAGTTCCCAGGATCTCCAGCAGGTGGCTCAGCGTGGGCCGTTGGCCGTAGTGGATCTGGGGTTCCGGTCCCAACGTCTTGGTGCAGGTGAGGAAACCGAGGCTGGAGCGCCCCTTTTCCTTGCACACGGGGTAATCAGTTCTATGTTTGGGCTCTTGCTCTGTGCCGGGGGCTGGCAGCCATGGTCGGCAGAACCACGGGCGCCTTCCTCCCCAGCTGGAGTTGCTGGGTGACAGAGGGTTGTGCCCTGTGGGGAGTGCCTGACCCTGGGCATCCCTGCTAGCCTCGCACCAGCACAGTATGTGTGAGACTCCAGTACCTGCCACTCCAGGGCTGCGCAGTCACCACTGGGCGCCTCCTGTCTCTCCTGCCAGACCGGAGAATCCCCTCATCCCCCCTGTGGGCACAGGCAGCGGGCACCGGTGGGCGGCTTGTGGGGCTGCGAGGGCTGCATACTGGGGCCACACCATGCTTCGGCTCTGTGGGCATAGACTGAACGCAGAGGAGTTCTTTTCCTCCACTGCAAGGCATAGATCATAACGGTCCCCTCCACAGAGAGTCCTGGGAGGACTGGTACGAAATGCCCTGCAAAGGCACTGGGGCCTCCCCGCGGGCCGCTGAGTGGCTTCTTCCTGATCTTATTGGGTTGAGTTTATGCCTCCAAAAGATGTTCACCTCCAACCCCCAGGACCTGTGAACAGGACTTTATTTGGAAATAAGGCCTTTGCAGGTGTCACTAAGTAAGATGACATCACTGGATTAGGGTACCCCTAAACACACCGGCTGAATACAGAGCAGAGGGAGGCGTTGGGGGTTCAGGTAAGGCCAGGGCAGAGGCAGAGATGAGAACAAGGTGCCCACAAGCCAAGAGGCACCTGGAACTGCAGGTGGCTGGGACAGGAGAGTCCCCTGGAGCCCCTGGGAAGCAAGCAGGACTGCGAACCAGCTGTGTAGCTGCCTGTAGCGTCTGGCTGTCACTATGGCCTGGAGGCAGGGTCCAGGCGTGCACAGCAGTCTGAATCATTGCTCACAGTGGGGCTTGCAGCCTCTTAGCTCCTTTTTGCTCTGAGACTCAGCCCTGCAGTAGCTACAGTGGACCAGGCAGGTGCCCCTGGGCTATGTGGACTTCCCTGCCAGCATTGCCGTGTGTCCCCCTCCCTGGCTGTGAGCATTCCCAGCAGGCACCTGAGTAGGTGCTCTGTCCAACGCGGGAATGAGAAACTGAATTTATCTGAGCCTTGGTGTTCTCATCTGTAAAATGGGTTGACATTGTACCCTTAGCTTACAGAGCTATGATAAGGGTGAAGGGACATGCTGCTATCCAGCACAGGGCACATAGTAGGTGCTTAATACACAGATGCATCTTTTTCTTTTTTTCTTTCTTTCTTTCTTTCTTTCTTTCTTTCTTTCTTTCTTTCTTTCTTTCTTTCTTTCTTTCTTTCTTTCTTTTTTTTTGAGACAGAGTCTCCCTGTAGCCCCAGCTGGCCTGGAACTCACTACTTACTGTGTACACCAGGCTGGCCTTGAACTCACAGAGATCTGTCTGCTTCTGCCTTCTGTGTGCTGGGATTACAGGCATAGGCATGTGTCACCACGCCCAGCTCAACAATGATGCTTCTTAGATGAATTGTCACGTCAGAGTTTCTGTTCAGGACCAGCCTGCCTAGGGGAGTGGTTGGGGGTCAGGCGGGGGGGGGTCTGCCTTTGGCTCTGGCCACCGGTCTCCCACTTCTTCTGATGCTCCACAAGGGATGTCGGTGGAGTGGCCACTGGGTGTCAGGTCGCACTCAAAGGGTTCTCAGCGCTCCCTTGCAGTTCTCAGGTAAACCTGTGAGGGAGGACGGAGGTTCGGCCGCAAGAATCTTGGGAAGAGAGGAGCAGATGCCACAGACGCCAGAGGTGTCCAAGTCAGAACTGGAAGTTTTCTGAAGCTGGGGTGTAGTGAGAGGCTTTCCAGCACCAAGCCCAGCCATTCAGTTCTGAGCCTGGCTTCACTGTGTCTCTGCCCCTTCATAGAGAGGAAGGACAGGCCCTTCACCTCCTGTGAGAGCAGGGGGTGGGCCCAGAGGACCCCAAGCCCACTGCGTCTTGGGCCTGTGCTGCCTAGTCTAACCACTGTACCATCACGCGGCGGAGGTGAGGGGACTCTAGTGCCCCAGGCCTGCCCTATTCCCTTCCAGGTGGAACAGAGGGCAGAACACAGGGGCTGTGGATCAGTTGGTAGAGTGCTTGCCTGGCATGCACAAAGTCCTGAGCTTAGTACCCAGCACCACATAAAGCTGGGTGTTATGACACACACTGTAATCCCAACCCTCAGAGGCAAGAAGATCAGAAGTTCAAGCCTGGGGCAGCAAGATAAAGTGTAAAGGTACTTGTTGTTAAGCCTGATGACCAGCGTTCAATCCACTCTTCCACAGTGGAAGGAGAGAAGTTGTTCTCTGACCTCCACATATACACTGAAGCATGCCCATGTACACA
Organism: Nannospalax galili; assembly: GCF_000622305.1. Classification (NCBI taxonomy): domain Eukaryota; kingdom Metazoa; phylum Chordata; class Mammalia; order Rodentia; family Spalacidae; genus Nannospalax; species Nannospalax galili. The sequence continues at coordinate 1,707,778 of NW_008344211.1, read as the reverse complement.
CATGTACACACACACACACACACGCACACATACATACATAAATAAGTAAATATAATTAAAAATAGTTTAAGGTTATCCTTAGCTACATAGCAAGCTCATTGCCAGCCTGGGCTACATGAGACTGAGTCAAAAGAAAGAAGAAAGAAAGAAAAACAAAGAAAGAAAGAAAGAAAGAAAGAAAGAAAGAAAGAAAGAAAGAAAGAAGAAAGAAAGAAAGAAAGAAAGAAAGAAAGAAAGAAAGAAAGCACCCTCTGATAGACTGTGAGCTAAAACATTTTTTTTGAGACAGTGTCTCCCTGTAGCCTCAGCTGTCCTGGAACTATGTGGACCAGGCAGCCTCAAACTCACAGAGATCTGCCTGCCTCTGCCTCCCAAGTGCTGGGATTAAAGGCATGCACCACTACGCCTGGCTACTTGAACATTTTAAACATTCTGAGATGGGTGTGCTGGCTCGTGCCTGTAATCCCAACAAAAAAAAATCAATTTGATAAATAATTTGTTTAAATTAAATAAGCATTCTAAAGTCAGGGCATGATGGCAAATGTCTGTAATCCCAGCACTCAGGAGACAGAGGCAGGAGAATTGTGAGTTAGAAGCCAACCTAGGCTACATAGTGATATCCTGTACTAAAAACCATCATGGATCCATCCATCCATATACCATCCATCCATCCACCCACCACCCACCCACCCTCCCA
>NW_008344211.1:1678742-1707018 GCF_000622305.1 Nannospalax galili | reverse complement strand
TCCATCCATCCATCCATCCATCCATCCATCCATCCATCCAATCCATCCATCATCTACTCATCCACCATCCACCCCTTTATTATCCATCCATCATCCACTTCACCTATCATCCATTCTCCCATTATCTATTCTTCCATTCATCCATCCACCATCTAGTCGTCTGTATTAATCACTCTTATCATCACTGTGGTCAAATACCTAACCAAAACAAGAAAGGAAGGACGGGTTTACTGTGGCTCACAATTGAGGGTGCGGTCTATCATGGTGGGGTGGGCGTGGCGGCAGGAGCAGGAGGCAGCTGGTCGTGTGGCATCCACAGTCAGGAAGCAGAGAGACGGACATTGGTGCTCAGCCTGATTGTATTCAGACCAGGACTCTGGTCCGTGGGGATGGTGGTGCCCACATTTGGGATGGGCCTTTACATCTCACTCAACCCAGTCTAGATAATCTCACACAGACGTGCCCCAAGGTTTGCCTACTAGGTAATTCTAGAATCTGCCAAGTTGACAATATTAACCATCACACCATCCATCCATCTACCAACTCACCATCTACCCACTCACCATCTATCCACCCATACACCCAGCCAGCCATCTATCCATCCACCACCCACTTGCCCATCCATGCGTTCACCATCCATCCATCCATCATCTATTCACCCACCATCCATCCAGCCACCATCTGTCTACTTATCTACCCATCCATCTTACTTTTAATGCATTACAAATATTCTTAGTAATTCAGAATGCATATGAGTAACGATTAACAAGACTTTAATATCAGAAGTATACATTTATTTCTAGAAACAAAGGCCAAGTTCCTGCCCCGTCTGGCCTCTCCCAGGCACTCCTGCAGCACTAGGCTGAGAGACCCCAGGATGAGCCCCAGCAAGGCCCCTCCTTCCCCATCAGGAAAGACGGGGGACAGAATGGAGAGGCATCTCAGCACACGGGTTCTCTCTGCTGACAGTCCCTTGACAGCACAGGACTCACTGCTGCTTCTCTGGCTGAGACCCAGACCCCACCCACCTCGATGTCCAGAGAGTGCTGGCTCCTACATCCAGCTCATCACCACAGACATGCTATCCAGAGGCACTGAGTGCCCATCCCAGGAAGTAGGCCAGCAGAAGAATGAGGCCACCCTGGAGACAGGGGGAAGGATCCAAACCCAGAAATGGGTCTGAACCCATCAGGTCTCAGCCTTGGTGTCATTGGTTGTTTGGGCCGGATCGCTTTGTGGTAACGCTGACCTGAGCACCGAAGAGATGACCCCTAGTCACCACCCCCCCCACCCCCAGGGAAGCCGCACCCAGCTGAGAACTTCTAGACCAGAGGGATTCAGGCCTCTTTCTCTCCTGAAATCCTGTGACTTTTCCCTTGGGAGGGGGATACACAACAGCTCTCTGTTCACTACATCATCGCAGTTGCTATGGAAACCGGGGATTTTCTTTGCATCTTCGTTCTCCTTTCGCTGTCCTCCCTTCCCTTCGTGCGTTCTCTTAACCAGCAAACCCTGCCTGTGGAGCCCAGGGGATTATTATACAAACAGCCGCTGTAACAATGGTCTGACCTAGAATTGTTTGAGAATCAAGTGAGAGGATGTCAAGGAAGCAGGATGTCTGGCCGCCTGCTCTGAGAACTGGGCCTGGAAGAGGGTGGCTAGGGCTGTGGGGGACAGCAGAGGGAGCGGCTGGGCTGACACTGCAGGGACGGGAGGACAGCCAGCCTTGAGGGGTCAAAGAGGTGAGTGGCACACAGTGGGGGTGGGAAGGAGGCGGGAGTGGGGACTGGATGATCAGGAGTGTGGGGTTGCCGGGCATGGTGGCGCACGCCTTTAATCCGAGCACTCGGGAGGCAGAGGCAGGCGGATCTCTGGGAGTTCAAGGCCAGCCTGGTCTACATAGTGAGTTCCAGGACAGCTGGGGCTACAGGGAGACCCTGTCTCAAAAAAATTAAAGACCAACATCGACAGAAAACAAAAGAATGTGGGGCTAAACAGTCTCAGAGCTGCTGCGGTGGTGGGTGGGGGGTTTGTTGACCCAGTAGTGACCATGAGAGGAGGGGCCAGACAGGAGGGAAACAGAAAGCAGGACCATGGGGAGGAGCCAGGTGTGCAGAGGAGAGGTGTGGCCTCGTCTCCTGTGGGAGGGGCCACGTGTGCAGGGTGTGGTCATGTCTCCTGGGAGGAAGGCCAGGCACCTTGTCAGTGGCTGGTGGTCAGGATGTTGTCTGGGTAGAAAAGAGAAGCTACTAGGTACCTTGCTATGCGGTCCTGCATCCCATTCCGAGGCTGGTCACATGGCCATCTCCAGGGAGGCTGAGATGGAAGGGCCAAGGAGGAGCCTCTCTCTCTCTCTCTCTCTCTCTCTCTCTCTCTCTCCCCCTTCTTTCTTTTGAGAAGTAGCCTAGGCTGGCTTTGAACGCCATGTAATCCTGCCTTAGCCTTTAGAGTTCTGGGTTATAAGAATGAGCCACCATGACCACTTTTTCCACTTAGTTTTTGACCAGAGTGGCTGCAGGTGACAGAGCCAGTCTCGGACATGGCTTGCTAACCTTCAGCCTTTGTTAGGTGACCTGTAGTGTCTTGATATGGGCAGCCCTGGACAGCAGGTCCACTTTGGCAAGAGGGACCTCAGTTAGCTCCTCTGCTCAAGGTTGTAGGATGAGGCCTCACTGCAAGGTTCAGAGACTTTGGAGGGAGTGCCACCCACTGTGCAGGGGCCACTGAGTGGTTGGGGCTTCTTCTGGAAGCTGTAACTGATTGGGGTCTCACTGGCAGTGCTGGGCCTCCTGCTTCTCCCAGCTCAGAGGAGGCTGGGAAATATGCCCAGCTACACCCTGCCCTGCTCCAAACCAAGGATTTGTTGGAAGGAGGGAAGGGTGGAGCTGTGGCAGGTCCCTTTGGCACCTGCGAAATCTGTGCTCTGTGACTATCACCTGGTCTTCAACATCCAGCCCAGAATGGAGGCTGGAGAACAGCATCCAGCCAGAGAACAAGCCCTGGGCCGCCTGCCTGACCCTCCCCCAGCAGCCCGTGCTCTGGTCGGTTGCACAGCTAACCAACAGCCTTGCTTGTTCAGAGCCCCCGTAGGGCAGGATGCAGACACAGCTCGCAGGGAGGAGGGTCAAGGCAACAGGGCTGTCCCTTGCCAGCAGGAGTGTGGACCATGCCAGGTGACAGGTGAGGCAGCAGATGGTGGCTGAGGGGGGTGCTAGTCTGAGAAGGAACAGGGAGCCTGTTACCAGGCCGAGCCAGCCTGGGGACAAGGTTAGGGCCTGTGGCTGTCTATGTAGAAAACTCACTACCCGCTCACTACTGCACTGCATGCAAAGGGTCCTTTTGAGACCCCTCTGTAAGTTCAGAGCCGGTCCCCAAACCTGCCTGTGCTTCCCAGGCACCTAGAGGTGTGTTTCCCATAAATCCTGAACCCTACCACCTTGCAGACCCAGTACCTGAACCTGTGTTTTCAAACAAACCCCGAGGTACCTGGATGCAGGACGCCCTTGGCTCTTCCGTTGACTCACACCCAGGCACAGCTTGCCTGGTGCTTGCTGCGGCCAGGCCCTGGTCCCTGCAGGACTGCGATAGCAAAGTGACATTGCCAAGTCCTGCCACACAGCAAGGAACTAAAGCTGGGATGGGAGGTCCCTGGGGCAGGCCACCCAGCTATCTGGGACAGCCTCGAAAGCCTGGTAGGGACAGATGGGCGGAACTGAGGCCTAGGGGCTGGCAGGGTCCCCTGAGTCCCAGACTTTCCAGACAGCGGGTGTCTGAAGTCAGGGTTTTCCTGAGAATCGGGAGGGTGGGAGGAGGGAGAGCGCAAGAGAGACACGGAGAAAAACAGAGAGGAGAGACTCTCCCACCCCCACATGCTCTCATGGAGCCCAGGCTGTCCTTGAACTCACTAAGGAGTCAAGGATGACCTTGACCTCCTGGCCCTCCAGCCTCTACCTCTGCAGTACTGGGATTTTAGGTGTGCACTGCCACACCCTGTTTATATGGTGCTGGGATTGATCCTAGGTCCTTGTACATGCTAGGCAGGCAGGTACTCTACCAGCTGAACCAGTTCGAGAGATTGATGAATTGGTTATAAGGAGTTGGATCAGATGACATAGAGGGTCACAAGTCCAATGTCAGGCCACCAGCTGGAGACCAGAGAAAAAGCGATTTGATGGTTGACATCTAGTGGCCATCTTGCTGGACGGAGTGCTCTCTTTGTTCCATTTAAACTTTCACCTGATTGGGTGAGGCCCACTAACATCATTAAGAATAGTCCTCTCATAGTCCACTACCTTAAACATTAATCTCACTTCTAAACACATCCAAGAAACATCCAGAATAATAGACCAATTATAGACCAGCCTAGCCCAGATGTAGCCCAATCAAGTGAGGCAAAGATGAACCCTCAGAACACCCACTAAATATTTGTCCAATGACTAAACGAATTGTCCTGGGGACGGGACAGCGCAGATAGTGGAAAAAGTTTACGATGCTGAAAGCCTCACCTGCTGTCTGCCTCTCTCTGTGACCTCAGCACTAGGATCTTATCTCGCTGGAGAAGACGAGTCTGGTCCAGGGCCTGCTCGGCCACTCGCCCACTGTGCCCAGCCCAGCACGATGTGCCCCGGTTCCAGCCGGGGAGGCAGAGGCTGCTGGGTCTCAACACCTGCCCCATCTCTGGGGAACTGGTTGACCTTGAGTCTGCATCTGGCTCTTTTGTTACATAACTTCCCTTTCCCAGGGCTCAGAGGATGTGGGCTCAGTGACTGTTCCTTTGTGTTGGGTGATCTTGAGCCAGGGCTCTGGAGCTGGGCTCCTAGGGTGGAATCCTTGACTGGCTTGGCTTCCCTGAGCCTCAGGCACGTAGGATTTTCGGTATTTCAGGGTGTTGCTGTCACAGTGGGTATGCTGAGTGTAGAGGCAGTTCTCGGCCCCATGCTGTCAAAGTTCAGCTCCTGCTAGAAAGAAAGGCTAATAGCTGTCCATAACTTCAGTGCCGGGGGATCTGACACTCTCTTCTGACCTCCGTGGGCATTACATGCACAGGTGTACTTACATACATGCAGACAACAATACATTAAAACATAATTTTTAAAAACAAACAAGGTGGGGACCTGGAGAGATGGTTTAATGGTTAAGAGCACTGACTGCTCTTGCAGAGGACCCGGGGTTCGATTCTCAGCACCCACATGGTGGCTACGAACTGTCCATAGCTTCAGTTCCGGGGCTCCGTCGCCCTCTTCTGACCTCTGAGGGCATTGCATGACATGGGTTCACTTACGTGCATTCAGGCAATACACTCATACACACAAAATAAAATAAAAATATTAAAAATAAACAAAGAAAGCCAGGTGTAGTGGCGCACGCCTGTAGTCCCAGCACTTGGGGGGCAGAGGCAGGCGGATCTCTGTGAGTTCAAGGCCAGCCTGGTCTACATAGTGAGTTCCAGGAGAGCTGGGGCTACAGGGAGACCCTGCTTCAAAAAGACAAAAATAAATAAATAAATAAACAAACAAAATGGACATGGCTCCTGAGGATGAGAGCCGAGGTTGACCTCTGGTCTCCACACACGCAACCCTCAGCGCATACACAAAGAAAGAAACTGGTCTCAGAGGAGGCACACAGTCACTTTAGTGGATGCCTAGAGTGCAGGTGCCCTGTTCACCTCCACAGTGCCCTTGAGAGGTGTGTCTTGTTATCAGCTTTATGTGGGGGAGAGGGGGGTCAGAGGGACAGAGGCTGGGATACAGCCCAGGACATCCCAAGACCCCCTTTGCTGCACACTACAGGGCTCCAGGGCACAATAGGACCCTGTTTTGTCAACCACATTCCCCATGGTGGGATGCCGGATGTGGGAAGTGTGTACTGGAAGAGCTGTGAAGAGCTCGGCTCAGAGGGATGTTGGAAAGGCTCTGCAGAGCCGACAACTTGGGGTCATTCATGCCCTGGATGAGAGAGGCCTTGAGCCCATCTATGGAAATTGTGGTGTCCCATCTCACAGGACTTCAGAGGATGAAGCGAGATGATGACAGTGCCATGCTATGCACTGTCAACCCTCTGACCCCATGGAGGGGAGCAGGTGCGACAGGGCCAGCTATCCTGATCTGGGATCGCTGGGACAATGAGGGTGGTGGTGCCACCTGCTTGTGGAATCTGCCCCATCCTGGTGGCACCTGACCACATGACTCTCACAAGAGGGTGGAGGAGGGTTGCTAGGTAAGAAGCAAGCTGATCACACTCTTGCCTACGTCTACGGTGTCTGTGGGCACCTATGGATGCCACACCAAACCAGGTTCCACATCTCAGCCCGTCCCACACCCTAGGGACAACTCAACACTTTGGCAGTCTCCACACCCTGGCCTGTCTCTGCACACATTGGGTCATCTCCACACCCAGGTCCATCGCCACACCTGGGGGGGTCGTCTTCCACATCCAGCCCATCTCCACACTCCAGGTGTGTCCAAGCTTCTTAAAGAGATTTGGAGACGAATCTCGGAAGTCCCATTTCCCAGCGGAGAAGCTGGTGCAGGGAGTTTGTGTCTGCACACAGCACGGAGGGACGCAGTGGGGACTGGCACCAGAGCCATGCCCTTGCCTTCCCCAAGCTGAGGTCTGCCCACCGCTCTATCCTGGTTCCTCTCCAGCTGCCCTCCCAGGAGGAAGCCCTGAGCACCTGGTGGCAGAGCTCTCTGCAGCTTTGGGGACTCCTGTGTCTTCCCTTGAGCTGGATCCCAGCCCTGGGCCACCTCTGTGGCTTCTGTCCTCTCCTGCTGAAACAAGGACCCCTTGCTGGGAAAGTGGGAATCTGAGCTGCTGGATTGCACTGCCCAGCATGGTGGTCTGGGGGCGCTTGTACCCCTAGGAGCTGTGCTGGCAGCTTCAGGGACTGGTGTGCAGAATGTGTCTCATGCTGTGTTTGTGCAAGGCAGGGATCCTGCTGGATACCCCACCTGGGCAGTATCCTCCTCACCAGGCCCACACATCCTGCAGGACAAGCTGGTTTCTAACTGTGTTGGGGACCAAGCTCCTTTTGGCATGCAAACAGTAAGGTTGTGATATTTGCCCACAAGCTGCCAGGCCCATGGGACTCTGTAAAAGGAGAGAACATCCCAAGATATCCTCATTCCGAGGGCAAAGTAGAGAGAGGTGGGTGGGTTCTCCCCTGCCACACCTGGGTGGGGGCTACAGTTTGATGTATGCTCACCCTGTGTTCTAGATCCCATGGCAGGCAGCCTAGTGTTCCATTCTGTCTTCCAGAGGAGGCTGGAAAGCCTGTTGTTTTCCATGAGTGGTTGTTGCTTTTAGATCTGACTGTGGTCGGGACGTGGCGTGGGACTGAAGAAGGCGGTTTGCTCAGGGCTTCGTCCTGCAGGACCGTGCTGGGCCGCAAAGTCATTTGTTCACAGTGAAAGAGGTTGAAGTTGGGCGTGACAGCACATACCTGTTAGCCCGGTACTTGGAAGGCTGAGGCAGGAGGATTGCCATGAGTTGAAGGTGAGCCTGAGGTACGGAAATGAGACTCTACCTCAACAAAATGACAACAAAGGCCTTGGGCTTCTTTCCTCAGCTCACTGGCCACCAGCCACTCTTGGGAGTGCATTTTCCTTTCTTGATAAGCTGTCCGCATGAGTACAATACCCTCGGAGGTCAGAAGAGGGCGTCGGAATTGGAGTTACCCATGTTTGTTAGTTGCCATATGGGGGCTGGGAACAGAACCTGGGGCCGCTGCAAGAGCAGCCGGTGTTCTGATCTGCTAAGCCATCTCTCCAGCCCCAGTCTATTTCTATTCCATGTCAAACTTAAAAGGCCTCTTCTCCATCTCCTGTCGGCTGCCAAGGCATTCGCCTAACCTGTGCTGTTTTCTCTTAAACTAATTAAATGTCCCTGAGCTTTCAAAATAGAGAAGAGAGGGAGAGAAGGAGAAAGGGAGGGGGGACAGGAAGGAGGGGAAGAGGAGGAGGAGGAAGGGGAGGAGGAGGAAGGGAAAGAGGAAGAAGAGGAAGAGGAAGGGGAGGAGAAGGAAGGGAAAGAGGAAGAAGAGGAGGAGGAAGGGGAGGAGGAGGAAGGGAAAGAAGAAGAGGAGGGGGAAGGGGAGGAGGAGGAAGGGAAAGAGGAAGAGGAGGAGGAGGAAGGGGGGAGGAAGGGGAGGAGGAGGAAGGGAAAGAGGAAGAGGAGGAGGAGGAAGGGAGAGAGGAAGAGGAGGAGGAGGAGGAAGGGGAGAGGACTGACTTGCTTGTTGGAGCGGCACCCACTGGCTGAGCAAACGCTCCCTGGCAACCATTCACACTCTAACATCTTTTTCACTCATTCTCTCTCCCTTTGGAAACAGCTTTATTGAGGAAAAATCAATGCACAGAGCCTCAATGGATTGTGTGCAGTTCGGTGAGCATGACCTGGGTGTGTACCTGGGCACCCTGAGATCTCAGGCACATCCTTCACGTTGTCTCTTTACACCCCAACCCAGGTTGCGGTACAGTGAGATCAGCCCACCCAGCACTTCCTCCATGGCAGTGCCCAACTTGGCACCACGCTGGGTGGCAGGTCTGGAGGCCTTCCTGTCCAAACTTTTAAATTTTACTTATTTGGCCAGGCGTGGTAGTGCACACCTTTAATCCCAGCAGTCCAGAGGCAGAGGCAGGCGGATCTCTGTGAGTTCAAGGCCAGCCTGGTCTACATAGTGAGTTCCAGGCCAGCTGGGGCTACAGGGAGGTCCTCTCTCAAAAAGACCCCCCCCAAAAAATTTTTTTACTTATTTATTTTTATTTTAAAAATATGCCTGCGGAGGTCAGAAGAGGGTGTCAGATCCCCTGGAACTGGAGTTATAGACAGTTGTCAGCCTGCTGGAACTCGAACCTAGGTCCTCTGCAAGAGCAGCCAGTGCTCTTAACTGCTGAGCCAGATCTCCAGCCCCCTTACTTGTTTATTTTATTTTGGAGCTGAGGGAGGAACTCAGGACATTACAGATGTTTGGCAAATACTCTACTGCTGAACGACATCTCTAATCCCTAGCCCAGGGGTTATTTAATTAGCTGACTTGCAGTTCCGGAGGGTCGAACCCAGGGCCTAGCACATGTTAGTCAATGCTTTTTAAAAACAAGCTATTTTTTATTCTCATTTCGGAACCTCTCTAGCGTAGATGCTCCTGGAGAGCGGCACACTGTGGAGCCGCCACTGGCTTCAGCCTCTACCTTCTGTCGATCTTGTTTCAGCAGGATTCACTTCCTTTCTGAAAAGAAAAATTTGTTTTTGTTTTCTGAAACAAAGTCTTGTTATATAGCCCAGGCTGGCCAGAAACTTGTGGTCCATCTGCCTCAGCCTCCTGAGAGCTAGGACAACAGATGTGGGCCACCAGGCTATTTTTCCAAACAGATCTATTTTACTTTATTGCATTCTACTTGTTTATCTATCTATCTATCTATCTATCTATCTATCTATCTATCTATCTATCATCATCTATCTTCCTTTCTTTCTATCTAAATTCTATCATCTATAATCTATCACCTACCTATCTATAATCTATCTTCTATCATCTATCTATCTATCTTTCTATCATCTACCTATCATCTATAATCAATAACCTATCTAAATCTATCACCCATCTATCTATAATCTATCTACCAACTATCTATCATCTATCACCGATAATCTATTGATTTATCTATCTATCATCTATCATTGATAATCTATTTCTCTATAATCTATCATCTGTCATCTATTTACCTATCATCTATCTATCATCTATGTACATCTATCAATTGTTTATTTATCATCTATCAATCAATCATCTATCATCTATCTATCATCTATCATCTATCATCTATCATGTATCTATCATCTATCAATCAATCATCTATCATCTATCTATCATCTGTCTTGTATGTGCACGCACATACCAGGTCGGAGGACAACGTGCAGGAGTTTCCTCTACTATTTGGGCTCTGAGGATCAGACTCAGGTGGCCAGGCTTGGCAGCAGGTATCTTTACATGCTAAGCCAATTCCCTGCCTCTTAAACAGTTTTAAAGCCGGTTCTAGCTTTGCTATAGTCCTACTGTATTTTCTAACAACTTTTTTTTGTGTGTGTGTCTTTTTGAGGCAGGGTCTCCCTATAGCCCCAGCTGTCCTGGATTCTCTATGGGGACCAAGCTGGCCTTGCACTCACAGAGATCCGCCTACCACTGCCTCCCAAGAGCTGGGATTAAAGGCGTGCACCACCAGGCCCAGCTTTGTCTAACGACTTTTAAAAATAAAGCACACCGCATCCATCATCATAGGCTAGCCAACCAAGCACAGCTATTTCCTAACCATTATCCAGTACCCTGTCACACTCAAACGTCTCCAGCTGCCCAACGGAGTTTGTATCTAATCTCCCTAAAATTAGGATCCTCATACCGAGTATGTACTTGTGGTCATCTGCCCCCCCCCGCCGACTGTCCCTCCCATAGCCCACCCTCCTGGCTGATGGCAGGACCACCTTCGTCTCTTCCCTCCCGTCTCCTCACACAGTAGCTGTTTTCTGAACACCTACTGTGAGCTAGACCATGCTACCTACGGCCTGGAAACAGTGTGCTGATAACGACCCTGGCCACTTGAACAGGGGGTCGTGGAGGGGGGTGACAGCACAGAGTGGCAAACCGCCCTCCGACGGGCTCCAACCCCCCCTCCACCCCCGCCTCTGCTCTGGCCGGCTCTCAGTCCCTCCCTCCTGCCCCAGCGGGCTTGCCTGGTTAATTACTTGCCTCTCTCCAATGCCTCCTTGCGCTCCCCAGTGATTTGGTCTCCAAAAGCGTCCTGTCGGCTCCTGAATGCGGCTCCACTCCTGGTGCGGCAGCTGGGCTGAACCCTGGCACGCAGCCAATGTCATTCCCTGTAGGGGGGGGGGGGGGGGGCTGGGGAGTTGGGGTAGGTTTGCAGCTCCCTTCCTTTTATTTTTCTTTTCTTTTTCGGTACTCACAATTGGATCCAGGGTCACACACAAGCTAGGTGTGCTGAGGTGCACACACAGCCCTCTACTTACACACTAAGTTCCCCAGGCTGGCCTTACCCTAACTGGAAACTGAGACAGGAGGATGCAAATTCTAGACCTGCTGAGGCTACAAGATGAGTTCAAGATCACGTGGGTTCAGTCCTGTGCTGCTTTCGGCCTCTGTAGCTCTACAAGGCAGAGCCCAGTGTCAATGTGTTTGCAAAGGAGAAAATACTCACGGGAAAAGTTGGCGTACCTGAGCAGAATTTTCTGTCACAAATGGGGAAGGAGAACTTCATGGAGGTACTTTTCCCTGCTGAACCCAGATCACTTCAGATTTAAACACAAAACCTGGGGCTTGATGACTGCCACCCAGCTCTGACGAGGACCTGAGAGGCAGGTGGCACCACACTGTTGTAGCGCACAGCTCTACGCGCAGCTCTGGACTCCAAGGCGTGCTCCCCACATGACAGGACTTCCTTGCACAAACTCTGCCATTTCAGTATTTAAATTGGGGACTCCGGGGCTCCAGCTCAGAAGCTCAGGGAAGAGGGCTCTTCGGAAAAGGAGTCAGAGCCTGGAGAGGTTGAAGGAGCTCCTCAGATGGGGTAAGGTGCCCTGACAAAAGCCTGTGACTGCGGCACATCCTGTTGGTGCAGGAGCACTGCATGTTCCAGGCCAGCCTGGGCTACAGGCCGTCCTGGGCTGCGTGAGTGAGTTCCTGCCTCAAAGAAAATAGGAACTCAAGAGATGAGATGTGAAGAGCTGTTGTCCCTTCCTCCCCAGCTCCTAGCTGCCTGCTCCCCACCCCCACCAGAGCTGATAACAGATTTCTTCCTCCACTGCCCTCCTTTTTTAAAGTTTATTTTATTGTTTCTATTTTCTGTGTATGAGTGTATTGCCTGCATATATAAGTGCACCCGTGTCATGCAATGCCAGAGGAGGTTGGAAGAGGGTGTTTGAGCCCCTGGAACTGGACTTACAGACAGTTGTTAGCACCCATGTGGGTGCTGGGAATTGAACCTGGGTCCTCTGTAAGAGTAGCCAGTGCTCTTAACCACTGAGTCACCGCTCTAGTCCCACAAATGTCATTTGACATAGAAAGATGTTTGTGTTTAATTATGTGAGAATTAAACATAATTGGGTTGTTTGCTTTGGTGGGTTGGAATGGCCTCATTGTAGCCCAGGCTGGCCGGGGTTCCCAGCTGTCCTCCTGCCACAGCCTCTGCCTTAGCTCTGTCTCCTGTTGCTGTGATAAAATATCCAACAAAAAGAAACTGAAGAGAAAGGCCTTATCTGGCTCATAGCCTGGCCACTTGAAGCCTCTGGTCACATCCCGTCGACAGCCTAGGGCAGAGCCGGGATGAACGTGGGCATGCTCAGTGCATGCTTGCTTTCTCCTCTTTATCCAACCCAGCAAGCCCAGAGAATGTTCTGCCCACAGTGGGTCTCTACATCAATTAAGAAAAGCCCTCACAGACATCCCCAGAGGTCCTTCTTCTACGTGTCCTGGATTGTGTCACGTTGACAATTAACCCTAATAATTACAACCTCCTAAATGATGGGATTACAGGCATGAGCCACCATGTGCCACCGAACATGCATTTCAAAATATAAGAGTGCATTTACGGAGTCTCAGTGACTCAGGAGGGGATCACTCGGTGGAGGGTTTGGGGAGGACTCCTGAAATCTGGCTTCAGTACTCCTTGGCCCCTGAGAAACTTGGGGGGATTTCAGTTGTATCTTTTACTGAATCGCATATGTACACATGCAAGTCAAATGTAAGGAAACACCCCAAAATACAGAGGCGAGCACTCGGGGGGGCAGAGGAACTTTGTTATAAAATGTTAAACACTTTGTTGAATATAATGTGTACAAATGCTCAAATAACAAACCTACAGCTGGACAGATACTTGCAAGTGAGCACCTCTGTCTGCCACCCCACTGGTGGCCTGGACCTCTGCCCTGTATCTCAAGAAAGCCAAGTGCAGTCCCAGGTCATGGGCCTCCTTGGGCTCAGCATACCACCTCCTGGCATTGGATCCATAGGTGTCTGAAGTGGCCCGTGCAGTGAGGGCTCTTGTGGGCACCCCCAGCCCCTCCACCCCACTCCCTCCAGCCCACTTTACAAGGGAGGGAGCTGGAGCCCCAGGTCCCATGGACTCTCTGCAAAGCTTCTCTGAGAGGAGCTGCTGGAGCCAGGGAAGCAAGTGACACCGGAAGAGAGCGTCTGTGGACACTGGCTCTGCAGAGCAGAGCTGCCACCAAGTTTATTTTGGTATTGCAGCAAAGGCAAGGAGTACTGGGTAGCTACTGCTGCATAACAAACAGCCCCAGACACACAATAGACCTCTTATTACCTCATGGTGTCACGAGGTAGGAAACAGAATTGCCTCCCTGAGATCAGCCCAAGGTATCTCCTGCAGAGGAGGCAGCGGTCAGATCTGCTGGCTGAGGCTTTAACTGGCCGAGGACTCTACCTCTAGGTCCACTCTTTGAGCGGTCCAGCCTCCTGCTCTGTGGAAGCTCACATCAAGCAGCAAGTTTGGAGGGTGCAGAGCTCCTCCAAAGGACGGAGGAGGGAGACCCAGCTCCTAAAGGGTTTATTTTTACTTTTTTTTTTTTTTTTTTTGGTTTTTTAAAGACAGGGCTCCCCTGTAGCCCCAGCTGTCCTGGATTTACTATGGAGACCAGGCTGACCTCGAACTCACAGAGGTCCGCCTGCCTCTGCCTCCCGAGCGCTGGGATTAAAGGCCTGCACTACCACGCCCGGCCTATTTTTACTTTTAATTAAGTGTATGCACGTGGGCCTGTGTGTGGTTTTGTGCACGAGTGCACGTGACCATGGAGCCCAGAGTTGTCCAATTCCCTGGAGTTGGAATTACCAGAATTACAGGCAGTTGTGAGTTACCTGATGTGTGTGCTGGGAACCACACTTAGGTCCTCTGCAACAGCAGTAAGCACGCTTAACTGCTGAACCATCTTTCCAGCCCCAAGCCCCATCTCTTTTAAAATATTTATTTTTTTATTTTATGTGTGTGAGTGTTATGCCTGCATGTAGGTAAGTGCACCCGTGTCGTGCAGTGCCCACGGAGGACAGAAGAGGCTGTTGGATCCCCTGGAACTGGAGTTACAGACAGTTGTTAGCTGCCATGTGGGTGCTGGGATCAGAACTCAGGTCTTCTGCAAGAAGTCAGTGTTCTTAACCGCTAAGTCATCTCTCCAGCCCTCAAGCCCCATCTCTTGAGGAACTAAATACCCAGGAATTTCCAGACATATCTTTGAAGCCTGCGGGATCTTCTTCAGGTTGTCTGGGCTGAGTGGTTTCCATGCCTCTTCTAAAAGCAGCAACTATCCAAAAAAGACAGGAATACCTCGAAGGTAGCCAGAACCGAGAGCTGCTAAATAATCTGAGCTCTATTCACCCAAAGGCGCAATGTGTCAGGAAGGACAACGCCTCTGGAGGACAGAGAGCTACAGGAGCCAGTAGGGGGGTGGGGGCGGGGAGTGACTAACAGACATGAAGTGAGCCCTCCAGGAATTCCGTGTGACAGTTTCTGGACTTGGGCACAAGGAGCAGCGGTGGAGACGTGTGGGAATACTAGGGCCGTAACTTCAGGGGTGTTTCCTAGGGGGTGGGAGGACCGGGGACAGTGCCAACTCTCTCTAAGTTTGCTCTCTTAAAGAACACTCAAGAACAGATGTGGAGAAGGCGAACATGTGTTCGCTCTGGGTGGCGGTACACGGCATCAGTACATGTTGAACTTTGTATAATGGGACGTCTTCCCTGTGTTTTGACAATAGGCCTCTGTGAGGATGCGCCTGGGGAGGTACCCCCATCCACCCTGGCCTCAGTCTCCCCAGTGACAGCAGACACGGGGCATTCCTTTGCTGCGGTCGTCTGAAACTAGGTGGGTATGTCTGATTCCATTTGACACCTGGCGACAGGAGCTTGTCCAGTCCCTTGGTTCTGCCCCCTGTGTTTGGAGCCCAGGCCCTTCCTCCCAGGGTAGAGCAGAAGGCTCAGATCAAGCTCCTTCCCACACATCGGACCCTCACACGGGCCACACCCCAGTTACAGTGAAGCCCCAGCTGGCTTCCGTGCCTTGATCCTGGCTTAGGTCGGCCTGCTTCCTCACAGACTCACTCTGTTGGAGGCAAACTCTTTCTTTTCTTCATGGCACTGGCACGACCCCACCACCTGAGCCTGACTTTGTTTTTGTCTTTTTTCCAGACAGGGTCTCATCCCAGGCTGGCCTCAGACTCATAGCAGTCCTCCTTCCTCAGCCTCCTAAATCCTGGGATTATAGATTTGAGCCAACATGTCCGGTCCTGAGTTCAACTTTGGCAAGCCTCTGCCAAGCCTTCAGTGTGGCCACCACAATGCAACACCTGGACATCGGGGCCAGGTGGGCGAGCACTGGACTGCTAGACTTTTCAACCTTTTCTAGGATCAGCCAAGCTCAGCTCTTCTCAGGGTGGGAACTCTGCCTTTGCTCTCCCCAGCCATGAAACTCTTCCCCAGGACTGACCCTCGGAGCAACTGGAAAGAAAAGAGAGAAAATCAAGACCAGAGAGATGGCTCAGTTGGGAAAGTGCTTGTTGGAACAGACATGCATATCTGATTTCAATCCCCGGAACCCTTGTAAAGAAAAGCTCATGTATAGTGTGTGTCTATAATCCTGGCACTGGGTAGGTGGAGACAGGTCGATCCCGGTGGCTCAATGTTAGCCCAGCCTAAACAACATGCCTCAGGTCCCCGTGGGAGACCCCATCTCAAAACACAAGAGAAACTGATCCTAAGGAACAACACCCAAAACTGAGCCCTGACTGTCACACACACACATGTGCACAGAAGTACATGACAGCCATACATATATATGTGCACCTGTACACATGGACATCACACACACACACGCACACACACACATCCAGGTCCACTCACCTATACAGCAGACAGATACCATGTCCTAACTGCGCTCCATGTTAACTGGTCAGTTCTGCCTGCATGAGGCCCTGGAGCCTGCCACCCTGAAGAATTGATCAGGAATCCTTTAAACCCACAGAGCTCTTGCCAGGCCGCCTTACTGTCTGGGGACAAAGGGGCCCTGAGCCCTCACAAAAGTAGTGATGTCTTAGATTCCACGGCACTTGGTGAATAGCATCAGTCACCGAGTGACATGTGTGCCTGTGTACAAACATGTCAGCACCGGGCCTCCTGAGGACGGGGCTCGGGAATCTATTCCCGAGGAGGGAGGGATTAGCACCCAACCTGGTAAAGCTGCTTTTTTGGAGGTAGAAAAAGTGAAAGCAAAACCACTCGAGTATTTCTCAGCCCGACTTTTACCTGGGCCCACCAAGCCCTGAAACTAAAGGGGCCTTTACAAGCGGAGGGGGGTCAGTCCGCCGAACACACACACTGTTTCCCACAGCAGGGATGTGCCTCAGGAACCGCTCAGCTGCTTCTGCACCTACGCTCCTGGGCCAGACGGGGTCTCCCTAGATCTGCGAGCCACTAAACCTGTGCACTAAGGAACCAAAGCCAGAGGCTCCAGCTCCTCCCGGGACAGGGCCCAGCCAGCCATGCAGGGCTGTGTCTGCACCTCCCTGGAGCAGGTCCAGTTCAGACAGTCCCTGCACAAATAGCCAGGCTGGACTGGCAGCTGATGGCAGAGATTCAGGCACCGTGGAGAGGGCAGGAGCCAAGCCCGGACACACAGTCTTGGACACCGTATGTCTGGCCTAGCCACTAACACGCTGCTCTGGGCTGTTGCCTGCACCAGGCTCCCTGTACAACCCATGGTGGGCGAGAAGCTGTCCATGTTTGGGTGAGCAGTGGCCATGCCCTGCAGCCTGTGGACAGGGTATAGCAATGCAGGTGCCTGGGTCCCTCCAGACCCCCCAGGATCAGAACCTGCGAAGGAGACAGAGTCCAAGTTGCCCCTGTGTGCACTGAAGGCTGAGCTGGACTGTGACCAGCAGAGCCACAGACAACAGGCAGGAGGTGTGCAAAGCGCTTCTGCCCTTTGACCTGGGCGTTTGTGGTCTTGAATCTGTGGAAGCTGGACTAGTGAGATGGCTCAGTGGGCAAAGGGGCTTGCTGCCAAATCTGACAGTCTGAGTTTGAGCCCCAGAATCCACGTGGTGGAAGGAGAGACTCGAGTCCCTCAGGTCGCTCTCCACACCCTCCCGTATAGCAACTAACTAAATAAATAGTAAGTAAAAGTGTAGACTTGCTGGAACGGAGCAATCAGAGGTGCACAGAAGCCTTTAGGACAGTAACTCGGTGCTACAGGGTAGAGACTGTCCCACTTCATCCGGGAGGCAGAGACAGGAGACACAGGCTTCCCTGCTGGGACTTGGCAGAGTTTAATCCAGTCTATTTCTAGACCTTTTGCACCCACCAACATCTCCACTCCTTCCCTGTGTGGTGTCCCCACCTCAGTTTACTGTGTGAGTGTCTAGTTGCATATACTTGGGTGCCTCTCTGGTGCCCCAGATGAGGTCTGGCTCTTCCCCATGTCCTGCACAAAGCCCTGGGTTGGTGAGGATTCTGGGGAGAGGGAGATGCCTGCTCTGCCCACAGACACTGCCCTGCTCAGCCACGGCTGACTCTACACAGTAGCACAGCGCGTCTGTGCCAACCTGGCATCACTGTGGGTAGCTGGGAGGTTCTCACTCTGGACCTTAATGCTTGGGACCAAGGACAAGGGGTGTTGAGGGCAGAAGATGACACCCTCTGTCCATCCTCTGTATCTTTGCAGCTATGGGGATGTCAAGCTCAGTGCGTTCCTGGATGTGTCCAGCAGGTGCACATGTCCACGCTGCCAGCTCTGGGACTGTGGCAGGGGCATGCACATCCCAGTGCTGGCCAGCCTGTTTCTGCCTCTTTGTCCTCCAGATTCTCAAAGAGCAAGAGGCCTGCCCACCCCAGTGCAGCCCACCTTGTGCCATCCCACTCACTTTGCCCACAGTGAGGCCATGTGGACTCCAAAGGCCAGTTGCCCAGGTGTGAATCCCAGCTTGAGCCTTAGCTGTGCAACCCCAGGCAGATGCTTTGCCTCTCTGAGGCTCAGCTTCCCCCGTCCAGTGCAACCAGCAGTTAGCCAGTCCACACGCTGCTGCTGGGAGTCAGAGTGGATGCACAGAGAACAGTCAGCTGTGCAAGTGTGTGTACACGTAACAGGACTCTGGGACACTAGGCAAGTGATGTAGAAGAGATTGCTGTTCTGACCACTGTGGAAGGACACGCGTCACTGACAGGTTGGGTGGAAGATTTGATAAAATATAAAACGAGGACCTTCCCAGGAAAGAGCCCAAAGCCCAAAGGAGGTCTCGCAGGAAGACATCTCAGACTATAAAATGTATCTGTCAGTGATGTGTCGGAAATAACCAGAAGGAGGGAAGTCCCACATCAGCTGTCACAACTGCTAGATGGGGTGGGGGGTTCTTTGTGGTGTTGGCTGGTTTTTGTTTTGTTTTTCACAATTTCTGTAATGACCAGAATCATTGCAACACAAACCAAGCGTGTTTTTAAAAAGCCGTTCCTCAGCCTAGGCATGGTGGCGCAGCCTCTAATCCCAGCACTTGGGAGGCAGAGGCAGGCTGATCTCTGTGAGTTCCAGGCCATCCAGGGTTGGAGAGTGAGATGTCTCATGAAAATAAAAAGGCATTCCCCTGAGCAGAAAGCATGGTCCACAGGGTTCCCAACCCCTTATTATAAGGGAGCTGCCTTCTGTCTTCCCAAGCCTCTGCTCTACTAGAGGGAAAAGGTGTCAGGGGTATTCAAGGGGAGGATGGAGGGGGAGGGAGAGGGAGACCAGGACCCCAGCAGACCAATGAGCGGACAGCAGTCATCCTGAAGGAGAGTGGGAATGTGTCAGGATTCACCAGCAGTCACATGAAAAGGATAAGCCCAGATGACACCTTGCATTTCACCTGTCTACACAACTTGTATTGTGGGTCAGTGAAATGACTTAGCAGTTAAAGGCACTTGAGGCCAAACCTGACCCCTGAGTTTGATCCCTGGAACCACATGGTGGAAGGAGAGAACCAGTCCCCCTCCCTCAGTAAATGAATACAATATAATTTTAATTTAATTAATTTTTTTAAATTTTGTGTCTATGTGTGTATTGCCTACATGTAAGTGCACCCATGTTGTGCAATGCCCACAGAGGTCAGAAGTGGCTGTCAGATCCTTTGGAACTGGACTTACGGACAGTTGTTAGCTGCCACGTGGGTGCTGGAATTCGAACCTGGTCTTCTGCGAGAACAACCAATGTTCTTAACTGCTGAGCCATCTCTCCAGCCCCTACAATATAATTTTAAAAATCCTTTAGCCAGGTATGGTGGCACAGGCCTTTAATCCCAGGATTCAGAGGCAGGTGGATCTCTGTGAGTCCAAGGCCGGCCTGGTCTACATAGTGAGTTCCAGGACAGCTGGGGGCTACGGGGAGAAAAAAAAAAAAAAAAAAAAAAAAAAAAAAAAAAACCGAAAGGCAAGGTCGCAGGCTGGAAGACGTTTGCAATTGCATGTCCAGTAAGAGTCTCATATGCAGAATGCGTCAGGGTACATTGCAAAGGTACGAGCCCACATTGACAGTGGGAGCTGGACAGGGACAGACATTTCTCCAGCAAGGACAGAGGACAGACAGACGGACGGCCAGAAGGCACAGGAGGAGACGCGCCATGGCTGGTTGCCAGGGAAATGCAAACCACAGTCAGGACAGCCATCTAAGAGACCCCAGTGAGTGCCGAAAACATGGGGAGATACAGGGACCCTCACACCCCGCTTGTGGGAATGCAACATGGACCAGCCATGGTGGAAATTGCCCAGCAGTGCCTTGAGAGTCACAGAGTGGTGACTGGGCCCAGCAGTTGCTCTTCCTGTCAAACCCAGACATGCAAGTTCTGTGTTCACACACACAAACTTCTGCATGCTCGTCCAGAGAAACCCCAAGAGCGTAAACAGCCAAGTGTCCATCATCTGAGAGACAGAGAACAGCATCCCGTCCACATGATCCACACAACCAGCAGATGCCATACCCTGTCCGCACACTGGGGAGGGCAGACAGTGCACTCATCTATATGACAGGCAGATGCCATACCCTGTCCACACACTGGGGAGGGCAGACAGTGCACTCATCTATATGACAGGCAGATGCCATACCCTGTCCACACATTGGGGAGGGCAGACAGTGCACTCATCTATATGACAGGCAGATGCCATACCCTGTCCACACATTGGGGAGGGCAGACAGTGCACTCATCTATATGACAGGCAGGGCGGACAGTGCATCCTGCTGACTTGATGGGATCTTATTCAGCCAAGAAAAGGGTTACACACATACACAGTATGGATAAAGTTCTGCAACACTGTACTGAATGTAAGAAGCCAGACATGCAGGGCCAGGTGACCCTGGATTCCACTTAGGAGAAATGTCCACAATCCAAAAGCCCACAGAAACAGAGAACAGAGTGGTCCAGGGATGGGCGGGAAGGGGCAGGGGAGGGACTGCTCATGGGGATAGAGTTTCTGTCTAGGGACATGGAAGGGTCAAGCAGCATGGTGTGAAAGCTCACACTGTATGGATCACTAAAGACATGAATCATGTCTCAATGAAGCACACAGCCCCTTAAATAAACTCAAAGGGATTTAGGCACAAAGCACTTGGTGTTGGCTACAGTTTGGTCAATTGGCTACAGGTACTGGTGAATTCAGGTCTGAAATGGGTTTTCAGATCATAGATGAAGCCCACCCAACATGTGGGCTGAGGGAGGGAGAAGTCCAAATGAGTGTCTGTGCGTAAGAGGCCTGGGTCTCAGCACCCTCTGTCCCCTGAAGGCCAGGGAAAGGGCACAGGCAGGAGGCAGTGGAGGAAGAGAAGGAGGCCTTCCCTGCTGTGTAGGCGGAAGGCAAGGTGGGGCGAGAGGTGTGGGCAGGAGGGAGCTGTTTCCAGCCCCTCGTTCCCTCTCAGCTGCTCTATAAGTCCTGTCGTGGCTCAAACATGAATACTGAGCATTTGACAGGCATGGGAACTAAGCTGGGGCTGGAACTTGAATGTGCAGACCAGGCTGTGTCTTTACTCTCCCACAGCAAACACCGATGGAAACACCCCTGGGCCACACAGATGACCTTCCTCTACCATCTGACTCATTCACAGACATGGGAACACAGGACAGGAGGGGACGGAGGGCTGGGCAGGCTTCCTGGAGGAGGGGCCTACAAGCCATAGGAGACCCCCAAAGGAGACACTAGCAGAAGGAATCCAGTATGGGAAGGCAGAAACCAGCTGGAACCAGGGTGACACAGGAATTGAAAAGTGAAGTGGAAGGGGCCTGATATTCTGAGAGCCCTGGAGCCCCTCCCCATTGCCAAAGAAGGTGTGAGCTCCGTGGCCACTTGCAAGCCTGATGGAGCTGGTCCACGCCAGCCAGGCCTGGGTCTTCCACTGTGACTTCTGACCCTTGGATCCACCTTCCAGGCACAGCAGTCACCTTCCCCTCAGACCAGCCTCTCCGCATCTCTGATGAACCCACATCCTCCCCAGTCTCGCCCTCCTGCTCTGGAAACATTGGGTACATGGTGGGCAGGAGAACGGGGTGTAGAGCCCCTGGCTGCTGGTCCTCCTGAGTCTAATCACGCTGATGGGCTGTGGGAGCATCAAGGAGAAGGGAGTGGGTACAGCGACGTGGTAGGGAGAGACGGCAGGGAGGCGGTTCCTCAGATGGCTTTTATGTCCCCCACACCATCTGCCGAGGAGGAGGGGTGAGCAGGGCCCCCATAGCTCTCCCCACAGCCTGTACGCTGTGTCCCCAAGTGTCTCGTTGGTGTTACCAGCTGGTGTCTATCAAGGATGAAACATGGGTCAAAAATGGCCACTACTAAGTACCTGCAAAAGGTCTTGGGCTGTGCCCTTCTCTCTCACAGGCTTTGATTCAACTCCTGTTCACGGGACACAGGCTGTTCGCTCATTCGTTCACCTACCATTTAGTCAAAGTCTTCAGCACCAGGCATGGAGCTTGGTGCTGAGAGGGAGTGGACACATTCAACAGACCCACTTGGCCATGTTCCCCACGCCTGTGTGAGTGGATGAGACCACGAATTAAAAGACAGCCACTGGGGCTGGAGAGATGGCTCAGTGGTTAAGAGCACTGACTGCTCTTGCAGAGGACCCAGGTTCGAGTCCCAGAACCCACATGGCGACTGCAAACCGTCCTTAACTCCAGTTCCGTGGCATTGCATGATAGGGGTGCACTCATATACACGCAGGCAATCAATACACTCAGACACATAAAATAAAACTAATAAATAAAAATTTTTTTTGGTCTTTTTGAGACAGGGTCTCCCTGCAGCCCCAGCTGTCCTGGAACTCACTATGTAGACCAGGCTGGCCTTGAACTCACAGAGATCCGCCTGCCTCTGCCTCACGAGTGCTGGGATTAAAGGCGTATACCACCACACCCGGCAATAAAATATTTTTTTTTAAAATTAAAAAACAAAGACAACCACAGAGCAGAGTGATCCGTGGGGGCTACGGAGGGCTCAGTGTGCTGACAGAAGATGGCCAGCCTGGCCTGGATCCCGTATGGGGCTTGAGGTGTGTCCCAGCATGAGGCTGTGCACACAGGTGCAGGGCACTCAGGCAAGGAGACCACAGGAGTTGTTTCAACAGCCACCACTGTGGCCTGAGTGTGGCTGTGTCTCCCTAGGGTTCATGTGGTTGGAGGCCTGGTCCTCAAGGCTGGGATGTTGGGAAGTGGTAGATCTTTGGCAGGTGGGGTCTAGCAGACACTGGAGTTGTACCCTTGGAGGGAATTCTGGGGCCCAGTCTCTCTCCCTGATTTCACATTTGTCAATGCGAATGCTTCGATACATATATGTGTGCCTCTGCTGCAGTGTGAAACAGTGGAGAGACAGGGTCCCCCTGAAAACTGAGCCAATGCACTGACTGTGCCCTTGAACCTCTGGGACCATGAGCTATATAAACCTTTTCCTGGGGCTGGAGCAATGGCTCAGCGGTTTAGAGCACGGGCTGCTCTTGCAGAAGCCCAGGTTCGATTCCCAGCACCCACGTGGCGGTTAACAACCATCTGGAACTCCAGTTCCAGGGGATCTGACATCTTCTTCTGGCCTTCGTGGGTACTGCTCTGCACCCACATACGAGGTCAGAAGGGAACAAGACTAAGCCAGCCAGCACAGGTGTTCAATAACGAAGATCACAAGTTTAGGTTCGTGGTTCCGTCCGGGTGGAGAAGGTTATGATTGGAGAAGGGACAGTGGGCCTTGAAGACACAATAGCCCAACCTGGAAGGTCCTTCCTTGGACATTGGTAGATGGTGATCCACTGATTATGCAAATATATGCTTCTCTATGGGCCACAGTCACCATTCCCAGGGAGGGGACATCTACACCCATGGGACAGAAGAAGGTGGTTGTTGCAAGGATGTGTGGTAGTGTCCACTGTTTGTTCATGTCCACCCTGCTCCAATGATGTGAGCTGCCTGTGCCCCGAGCTCTTCCATCTGTAAAGGATAAGAAAATAATGGTAATAATAATATCAACATTATTACAGTCATCACCACAATCACCATCATTCCCATCACCATCATCATAACCACCACCACCATCACCACTATTACTACCACTGTCATCACCACCATCATCATCATCACCATCATGACTACCACCATGATCACCATCATCATCACCACAACCATAACCATCACCACAATCATCAGCATCACCACCTCCATCACCACCATCACCATCACCATGATCATTAGCATCACCACCTCCATCACCACCATCATCACCATCACCATGATCATCATCACCACAACCGTAACCATCACCATGATCATCAGCATCGCCACCTCCAAGGTCACCACATCACCATCACCATGATCATCATCACCACAACCGTAACCATCACCATGATCATCAGCATCACCGCCTCCATTGTTACCACATCACCATTTTCATCATCACCATCGCCATCGTCATCAACACAGCCATCACCATCATCACCATCACCACCTTCCTCTCCACCACCATCGTCTTTACCACCCCAGTCACTATCCTAGCCTTACTTCTGGCTAATCCATCCGAACTAATTGTGTCACCGTTGTGTCCCTCTCCGCTCGTTTCCATCATTGTCTTCATCTTGAAGCGGAATGACCAGTGCCCGGTGCCCCTGGGGTCATGGACGGTTCCAGTTCTTGTCAAGTACTGTGTCATCCATCCCGTCAACACTGCAGCATCCTGTGTTGGACTCGTGCTGTGCTACGCTAATGAGCCACAAGTGCCAGTCACACTTTCTTCTGCTGTCACAGGTCAAGACCTCACGGCCTGACCACAGGTGCCAGGTCAGAGGTGGGCATCTAGGCTCAGCTGATCTGACTGAATCTCTCTCCCAGGAATCAGGACACCACAAGTCCATGTAAGTAGCGATCATGGGATGGAGAGAGAAGACTGCATCAGAGAAAAGAGAGCACTAGGGTCTGGTAAGAGGACAGACTGCTGGACCGGGAGGAGCAATTCAAGTCTCAACACAGTGAAAAGGTGGCTGTCTGCAAGCCAGGAGGACGGTCCTTCCTTGGGAGAAACTGAGTCATCTGGAACCTTGATCTTTGATTTCCAGACTCCAGAACTCCATCATGTGAGTCCTGTGGTCTGTGATAATCAGTTATGGCATCCCCGCAGTCCAGTCACAGGACTTGGCAAACTGTTATGTAAGAAGCTGGTGGCGGGGATTGGGCTTATTTGGAAGAGTGCTTCCAAGAAGGCCCAGGGCTTGGACCCTACCACCATGTAACCTAGGCATAATGGTGCATGCCTGTAATCCAAGCACTCCAGACGTGGAGGCAGGTCGATCAGAGGTTCAAGATCATCCTCCACTACAGAGTTTGATGTCTGCCTGGGCTACATAAGGCCTTGCAGCAACCAAATACTTGAGTGGCAGCTATTTGGGGCTTTCGTTGTTATGATGTGAGCATTGTCATGGAGTTACGGACATCTCGAAGTGATGGGCACAGTTGTGTTCCAATAAAATGTTAATAAAACATGCAGTGGGCCTTGTTTGTTCCCTAAGCTAGAGTTTGCATGATCATTGACTTAAAACAACAACAATGGATTTTGTTCAGAAACTAAAGTTATGACAAGATTGGGACTGGAGGATTGATTCTCTTTCAGGATGGCGTACAAGCTCTTATTTGATTATGGGTGCTTCTGGGAGCCCCATTTCTCTTCTGGTTGGTCTGTCCATGTTCATCTGAGTTTCCTTACAGTGTGCTGACCTTGTGAGCTCCAGCAGCATCTGAAGACCACAAGGGTGCTCACTCCCTGCTGACCCCTCGTATTACGGTGCCTCACCTACTGCACTCCCAAGCCAGCCAGGATTCCAGGGGCGAAAAGGCAAAGCCCACCTATGGGTAGGGGGAGGGTTGGCCACACACCCAAGGAAAATGTATGTGCATGGGAGATCTTGCTTTAGGTTTCAGGGGTCTGAGTGTGGTAAATATAGGTGACAGTAGGCGCTGGTTGAGTTTTTAAAAAATATTTATTTTATGTTACGTGTATGAGTGTGTGTGTCTCCTTGTTGGTATGGGCGTTGTGTGCATGCAGTAGCAGTGAAGCCCAGAAGAGGGTGCCAGATTCTTTGTAACTAGAGTTACAGGTGACTGTGAGATATCTGATGTGGGTTCTAGGAACTGGACCTGAGAAACAACTTCTCTTAACTGCGGAGCCATCTCTCCAGTCCCCAAATATTGCATTTTGTACGTGTTTTCTTGATAATGAGAAATAATTTCCAGTCAGTTCTCAGTCCTACCTTGGCCACCACCTCCTTTTTGGGAAAAGCAGGTGCTGGGGATTAAACCCAGGACCTCCTGCATGGTAGGCAAGCATTCTATCACTGAGCTAAATCCCCAACCCCCTGGCTGAGTTCTCTGAAGGAGACAAACAGGCTCATGTGGAGGTTAAAAGGGGTTTTATATTAGAAAAATTAGAACACGTCTCCAGAGTTACAATCAGAAAATACCCTGGGTAGGAAGAGAGACAGGCAAATAGCAAATCTTGAGGCCAGAGAGGAGACACCCGCAAGGGCTATGACTGAAAGTCACAAGGCTCTCGCCCAGGAGGGCCTTTAAGACAAGGAGAGTGTGAGATTCCAGGGGAGGTCACTGAGGCCTGGGGCTTAGAGAGGCCCCGGAGGGCTGAGGCTGTAGCTCAGTGGTAGAACACTTGCCTTGCACACACATGCCCCAGGTCCTGATCCATCCCCAGTGCGAGAGGCTTCAGAATTCTGCTGTGGGGGCAGTTTTTGTTTTCAAGTTGCTGGGTGGTACTGTGTTTATGGCCTTGGCAAATCTCTTGAATGCAATCAATACTACCCATTCTACTGTATGGGGAAACGGTTTCCAAACTGCACAAACACACCTCTAACATCTGCACTCCAGAGTTAGCCACTGCCTGAGCGACCCTGGCCATGGGAGACCAGAGGAGTACTCTGAGACCAAGGGAAGGAGGGCGGAACTGCAGGGAGGGAGGGGTACACATGACAGCGTAGAAGGTGCTGCCCCAGGAACTGGCTGGAGCCCATCACCACTTCCCAGAGAGAGCAAGCTCCCCATGCACTGCTGTGTGAGCAAGGGCTGCCGAGTCAGCAAAGAGGCAGGAGGTAAGAGAGAAGACACAGTGTTGAGAGTGACTGCAGTGTTGAAGGGGCACGGGCTGAGGACCGGACCCCCCACCTCCTAGTGACAGCACTACTTACCAGTACCTTCTAGATGCTGGCCACCAGGTCCTTGAATCCTTACAGAGGCCCTGTGGGATAACTGTTGTTCTCTCTCTTTACAGATCAGGCAACTGAGCGGAGACAGGAAGTGGTTGGCCCAAGCCTGGGAGCCCTGGAGTCAGGATTTAGGGCTAAGTCTTGTGCAGATGCATCTGCGGCCCCTTTGCCACCTACAATGGGTGATTTTCATGTACACAGACAGACCCAGGATACCGTTTCATACCCACTTCAATTAACAAAATAAAAATCACAGAAGCAAAATAAGTCTGGTAATACCAAGTGTTGTACGGAGAATGGGAAACACCCCCCTCCAGGTGCAGTGCAGACTGACAGCTGCGGTGCTTCAGGGGTGGGGGAGGGGAGGCGGTCTGGCAACTTCCAATAAAGTCCAAGATGTGCTGCACCCACCTTGGCCATTCAGAAGGCCACAGGGAAGGGAACCCCAGGCAGGGACCCAAGAGACAGGGATCCCAGAGACGGTGAACTGGAAGTGCAGCTCGCCAAAGTCTTTGGGGTGTAAAAGAGGTGGCTGCAGCCTAGCTGGTGATCTTTAGGGAGAGGGTTTGTGTTTAGGGGTTGAAATCCGGGGCTCTGAGAGTGGCTGATGATCTTGAGAATCCCTTTAGGCAAAGGCAACTCTCCCAGGCAGGAAGAAGTAAGTAGGAAGCCCAGCTAGCAGGAGGTGCCATTCCGGAGGTGCCAAATGGCACCTCATCTGCCCTTAGCTTTGCGTTCGGGAGGCCTGGGCTGCGATGCTGGGCTCACTGGACTGCGCAGCACTCGGGTTATAGCCCTGAACCCCGTGCAGCCCCCTCTTCAGCTCCCTGCACAGCCTGTTGCCATTTCCCGCAGGCATTCGTGGAAGGATGGGGATGCAGGCTTCTGCCTTCCGATTGATGGTTCAGGAAATGCATTTTAAATTGGTCCCAGGATGCTCAGATCCAAGAATCAGATATCATCTCCTGGGGTAACGAGTGGAGAAAGACCTGGCAGTGGCAGGTCCCACTTTGCCCTCTCCCGCGACAAGGAACCGCTCTTGGAAGTGGGGGTGGGGGGCTACCTGTTGGCCAGGGCGCAGGGCGCACGGGATTTGGGTGCTTTTCCTCCGAGACATATACGTGAGGCCCAACTTTCACTCAATCCTGGGAGGGAGATGGAATTCGCTAAATGCATGTTTTCTGAGGTGAGCGCCCCCTCCCCAACCCCTCGACCCGTAAGGGGGAGGATGGAGCGTGTGTCCTAGGGGGAAAAGAACCACCTGTAGTTTGCAGAAAGCCTGGCAGTCGAGTGGAGCCGGCTAGCGCCAGGGGCACGGTCGGGCGTCCCCCGGGGGTTGGCGGGGTGGGGACCGCCCAGCCGGCCGGGGCCTGTGGCGCCCGCAACACCTCCCGGGCGGCGGTGGAGAGCGCTCGCGGTGCCGGGCAGCTTCCCATTACGCAGTTCCTGTCCCTTTAAATCCAAGTCCCTGCCAGGGGAGGCTGGGGCGCGCCGACTGGACCCCGGTTTCCCCCGCC
>NW_008344211.1:1615625-1678471 GCF_000622305.1 Nannospalax galili | reverse complement strand
GCGGCAGCCGCAGGTGGGGGTCCGCCCGGGCCTGACCGCACCCGCCCGCCGCCCTCCTCGCTCTCGGGGCGCGCGGCGAGGGGCCCTGCCGGCGAGGTGGAGCCGCGGGCACCAGCCGCGCTCTCCCCCTCCCTGCGCCCTCCCCTCCCCCGCCTCCTCCCCGCCGGTCCCGTCTCCAGCGGGAGCGCGAGACGCTGGTCAGGCTCCGGCGCAGCTCGAAAATGCATCCTCGCCCCCGGCGGACCTAGACGCCGCCGCCGCCGGCTTCCGCGCGCGGGGTCGCGTGCGTCCTCCATCCTGCCTCCGAAAAGCGAATCAAAACACAAAGCCAGCCAGCCAACCAAGACTCCGGTTTGTTGATCGCCTTATTTTTTTTTTTTTTTTTCACCGCTTGCGGGATTCGCAAACCGCGTTACATGCATGTCCAGTGGGGGCAGGTTTAATTTTGACGATGGAGGGTCCTACTGCGGAGGCTGGGAGGACGGCAAGGCGCACGGCCATGGCGTCTGCACCGGCCCGAAGGGCCAGGGCGAATACACCGGCTCGTGGAGCCACGGCTTCGAGGTGCTGGGCGTCTACACCTGGCCCAGCGGCAACACGTACCAAGGCACTTGGGCGCAGGGCAAGCGCCACGGCATCGGCCTGGAGAGCAAGGGGAAGTGGGTGTACAAGGGCGAGTGGACGCACGGATTTAAGGGGCGCTATGGGGTGCGGGAGTGCACGGGCAACGGGGCGAAATACGAAGGGACCTGGAGCAACGGACTGCAGGACGGCTACGGCACGGAGACCTACTCGGATGGAGGTAGGTGCGGGCGGGGGCTGGGCGCGGGGGGGGCAGTCCCCATCTCTCCCTTCTCTGTATCTCTGGGCAACTTGAGCCTCGCCCTCCACTTGGGCTATGGGCACCCGGAGCATCTCCTGGCTTCCCAGGAGGCCTCAGCGGGCCGCTTGGCCACAGGTTGCCCCACGCCTGATGGGGACAGTGGCACATGCCAACCCAGGGGTAGGGGCTCTCCGCGCCAGGCCCCTGCTGCAGCTTGCTGAGCCCCAGTTTCAGCGCATCTTTAGGACCAGGCCGGAGAGAGTTGCACCTGCTGGAAGGCCAGATTGGCCACTCCTGGCCCCCTCCCCTGCCGAGGTCCAGAGGGGTCTGGAGATAGACCCTTTCCCTCCCTTGCTGTTACCCCTCTCCTGTCCCCAGAGTCAAGGCCCCAGCCTGGCTTCTTGTTTTCCTGCGGTACCCAGGGCCTCACTCAGTCCTGAAAGCCGCTCAGGCCAATGGAGAGGGAGCTCTGGAGCGCTAGAGGCGGAGGACGCCGACCAAACCAAAACAGCAAGGCAATAAACTTCTAGGTGGTTGGACACAGGCTGGCTGTCGAAGCAGGCTGCTGGAGGGAGGGAGGGAGGGAGGGGAGGGAGGAGGAGGCCCATCTGTTTAGCGGGAGCCCAGGAATCTCGCCTTTCAGTGGCTGAATCATTTTCTCCGTTAGTTTAGGGACTCGCTCTGCACCTCCGTTCTGAGATACCACCACAGCCGGGCAGAGCTGCTGCTCGAAGCCAGACAACTGCCTGTGTGTTGGGTTTCTGTGCAGGAAGCCCTGGGTGGCTTGGTGGCCACCCCCTTTGCCTGCTTCTTAGCGCTGCTGCTGAGTAGCATGAACAGTTATGCGTCTTGGAAGCCAGACCTTGCCCTGAGGCCCCCTACACCTCCAGGCAGCTCATCCCTGGAGGCTGCTCCCGTCTCCTCTGGGCCTGGGAGGCTGGAGGTTTTCAGGGAGGATGCCTGGGAAGGGAGTGAGACGCAGCGATGACTTGGGGTTCTGCCGGGCAATGGAGCATCTATGTGTGTTCTCAGCCTGAAGCCAGCACCTGCTGGGGGCCACATCCAAGAGTGATGAGGGCTGGAAAGTAATTATTATTTTGGCTTATGCAACTGAAAGGCAGGGTTCGTTATTACCCAAAGAGGAGGCGGAGTCTGGGCAGTTAATTATATAATGCTCTGCCTTGCCCAGCCCTGGTCCCGGGCGGCCTTTTCTGTACTGTTGTTTTCCTGGAGCAGGCTGGAGAGCTTCTCTGACCTGGGGCACCCTGGGGCATGGGCCTGGACTCCAGGCATGGGCCTGTGTGTGTGTGTGTGTGTGTGTGTGTGTGTGTGTGTGCACTCCCACATGCAGTCACGGTGAGGTCCTGGCAGCAGGTGTGGGTAGCCAAGGTGGGTGGGTGAACAGCCTGGTTCATCTAGCTGGGCTTTCTTTTGGGGAGCCCAGGGCAGTTGTCCCTGTCACACAGGACTCTGGGTAGACTGCGCTCAGAATCGCTTTCCAGAGTGGCTCCCAGACCTGCTTGTAGCAGGAAAGGCATCTTACTACTCTATGCAGACTGGACCCACAGGGAGGAGGGAGTCCTAGAGCATTTGTGAGTGGGGCCTGCACCCAGGCCTGCCCACCTCAGACATCTGTCTCCATCAGCCTTTGGAGTGCTTTCCTACAGTCAACAAATGTTTATTGAGCACTTACTATGGCCAGATAGCCTAGGCTTTGTGAACCCAGAAGAAGCAGACATGAGCTGCCTGGAATGTTCTCTTAGGGAGAGAGGTGATGATTCTCCAGGGAAAGTGGGGAGCCAGCACTTAGGCTGCTAGGAGCCTGTGGGACCCCCCTGTGACTTTACCTACTGCTCCCCAAGCCTTGGCCTCCAACAGCACCCCCCCACCTGCCCTACCCCACCCCCACGCATGTCCTGCCCTATCTAATCCATTTTTCAGTTGAAGTCAATGGGGCCAGGGGGCTGTGTGTGCAGGCATGAGGGCCTGGCCTTGGGGCAGAGCCCCCATGTGTCTGTGTCCTGAACCCCTTGTTCCTCCTACCCTTCCTTGTCTGGAGAACCCCTTGTCCTGGTTCTCTCAAGGGGATTGTGGTTCTCAGAGTTCTTCCTGGAGTGTGGGGCACAGAGGCGGGTATGTGGGTCTGGGCTTCCGGGCTGGCAGTCGACACAGCGTGTTGGACTGGAGCTGGCCTTTCTGGCCCTGGGCAGTCCAGCACAGGTGTCCATGTCTCCTTCTCTGAACATGACCGTCTTCTCATTAGGAAGGGGTGACTTGAGAACTTGGGCCCCTGGGAAAGTCTGTGAACCTTGGTGGGGTGTGGCCACCTGCAGGAGTAGGTCGGGGCAGGGCGTGGGTACTGTGTCCCCTCACCTGGTGGGCATGGTTGTGTCCTGTGATGAGGGTGACTGTGATCCTCTTGAGTGAGTGGTTTTAGTTACAGTCAAGCTTTGCCTACATAGGTGGGAACTGGGGCATCAGTACAGCTCCCCAACTTTTGCCCAGCGTCCAGTGCTGACTTGGGGAAACAGCGGTTGCCATGAATAAACCATGAACAGAAAATGTACTCCGCATTCAGCTGGAATTGGTATGGAATCTGTTTCGACTGGGGACACTTGTGCCAAGTCCTCCTCCAGCTCTCCCTCCCCCGGGCACAGGCAGGCATTGCTCCTGATGTGAGCCCAGTGATCAGCTCTTGAAGTCTGTACTGAGGGTCTGGGACGGGGTCGGGGAGTACAGGAGCATAAGCTGTTGGGCGTTGACTACCTGGCCTTGCTGGGCTCTGCTTCGTCACTTTGGACGAGCGACTTAACCTCTCTGAATTTCTATCTGTTCGCCTTCGCAGAAGGATAATACAGTGGAGTGGGTGAAAATGAACTAAGTGTGGAGTCCCAGGCTCTGCCAGGAATGGAGTGGGCATTTTTATCATTATTTTTATTTTTACAGTTCACATGGAGTGAATGTCACTATAATAACTACTGTGGAGCCAACAGGCAGGGCTGTGGTGACCGTGCAGATGACAGGTGATATGAGACACTGTGTGCAAGCCTCTTACATCTTTAGGGTGCCTTCTCTCTCTTTAGTCACGAGTCACACACTGCGCGGCCTAGCCTTCCAGTCCAGAAGCCTTGGGTGGAGCTAGGCGCAGGCTGCTGACTCTGGGTTGGCTCTTGCCCACTTTGCCTCCCTGTAAACTCCCTCTGTAAACTGCCTGCTGTCTTCTCTCCTTCCACATCCACTGTCGCCACCCTGGGTGCAGTACGGTACAGGCAGTGCCTGTCGTAGCAGCCCCACTGCCATCTCACTGGGTGCCCCGTCCCCAGACCTCAGAGCTTTCCTTCAGGTAAACATGAACCAAAAAGCCACCCCCCTATAAACCCTCCCACACCCTGAGAGATGAGTCATCGCGTGCCCCGGCCTCCCCCCTCCCCATACGAGGCAGGTCCCGTTCACCGGCCCAGATTCTGCAGCCTACACACATCACACACACCCACAGTCAGAACTCAGATCCACCCAGGCGCCTGCGTGCACACAGGCGCACAATACACCTGCCACCCTCGGCTCTTCCACCCCGTCCCCCCGAAGCAGCCACGTGTACCTCTTGGCTTTGTTTGCGCCCCCCCAGCACTAAGGGCTGGGGGTCCCTGCCACCCTGTAAATACGGAGTTAGGAGAGACAGCGGTGCAGCCGTTTCCACTTTAAACACATCTGCTGTTACTACCCCTTGTGAGGGGTAAAAGTGTCACCAGACAACACACACTGTTTCTTTCCTTAGTTAGTACCGGGGTCAAAGCCGGGACCTCACCTTTCGGCAGCATCCTACCACTGAGCTACATCGCCAGCCCTTTTCCTCTCTATTTTGGTCGGGTCTTGCCAAGTTGGCCAGGCTGGCCTTGGGCTGGTGATCTTCCCGTCTCAGCCTCTTGAGAGCGGGGATTCTATCATGTGTCGCCGTGTCCAGCTACTTAAACTGTTTTACGTGCTTCACCAGGACAGTGAAGAAAGTCCAGGGGCCTGGGCTAAGGGGACACAACCCATCAGCCCATCCGCACGGGTCCACCAGTGGAAACTCAGTTCAGAAACTTTGGAGATAAAGGTGTCTTTCAGAGTGTCTTCGAGGAACCTGGGGAGGGGGAGGTTGTGAGGCTCCTCCATAAGGTGAAAGAAGGCAAAAGCTAATGACTAGTTCTCTGTTGCCAATTATAGCTGAGAAACAGAGTTGGTGAGAAGCATTCCCTCCCCCACCTCGGCCCCAGCTGAGGCCTGGTCTGAGCCGTGAGGCTCGCAGCGTCTGAGAACAACACCCCGGAACCCCTAGCGTGGAGTTCTGCGTGTTAATGTCACTGAGCTGGGGTAGGGAGCTCGGCCCCGCCCTCTCTGGGCTGGAGAGACGACTGGGAGATGGTGCTGATATTGGGTGTCAGGGGTGCCACAGTGGGGATCTCTCTGCTTCCTTCAAGACTTATTTTTCCCTCAGCCTCCCTGGATCGCCACGACTCTAAGTCACTGTCCGTGTGTCCGTGTGTTTGCGCATGTTCGCCACCTCAGTCTCTCCATGCTGGCCGTTCCCTCAGCTACTATACACATAGCACTATGCTGGGTCCTGGGGGTCTCGTCCTTGGTTTTGGTTATTCTTTTTAGACGGGGTCTTACTGTGTAGCCCTGGCCAGCCTAGTACTCACTCTGTAGCCCAAGCTGGCCTTGAACTCTCTATGTAGCTGAGCATGACCTTTAACGTCTTATACTCTGGCCTCTACCTCCAGAGTGCTGGGATTACAGGTGTGTGTCACCACGCCCAGTTTATGTGCTGCTGAGAATCGAACCCAGGGTTTCCTGCATGCTAGGCAAGTACTTACCAACTGAGCTACATCCCCAGTCCTGAAGTCATAGTTTTAAAAATATTTATTTGTTGTGTCTGGCTCCTGGTGTGCCACGGAGGACAACTTGTGGAGTCGGTCCTTGCCTTGTACCATGTGAGTCTCGGGGATCGAACTCGGGTCAGTTGGCTTGGCAGCAAGTGCTTTTACCCCCTGAGCCAACTCACTGGTTTGAGTTTTGATTTGAACTGGTGGCTCCTGTGGGGAGAAGATGGGACTAGGTTTCTTCAGCGCCCTGGAGAGCGCACCCAACAGATGCCCTGCAGAGGGCTTCCTCAAGCTAAACCCAGTGAACTCACAGGTGGATGGAACCCTGGCCCTGAGCTGGGCATGCTGGGCCTTGCATGTCTGCACCCCTGTCTGTGTGTGGTCCATGCTCCAAGAAACACTACCAGTTGGAATGCTGCCTTGTCTCACCCCAGACTGTGTCTTATGAAAAAGTAGGGTGCTTTACAGGTGCTGTGCTGGGTCCTGCCTACCAACAGCAGGTGTAAGCCGGTTTTAGGAAGACCTGCTGGCCTGTGCTTGGCCTAAGGTTTACCGCTGCCTCAGGCTGTGTGCAGGGCTCCCATGGAGTGTGGCTGGCAGGCAGCTGAAGGCAATGAAGGAACGATTTTGTCTGCGGTAGCTGATGAGGGAGCATTTCAGCCTTCTCTTTAAATTGGCATTAATGGACTAATCACCTAGACCAGTCCTGTCCACCCTGCAGGCCACTAGTCAGATGTGGCTATTTGCATTTAAATTTAATTAAGTGCAATACAATATAAGAAGGCAGCTCCTTGGAGCACCAGCCACATTTCAAGTGCTCTGAGGTAAGTGGGGCGGTGGCCGCTTCTGTGGCTAGCACAGAGGATTGTCACTGTCATTGCAGAAAGGCCTGTCAGACTTGGTGGCCTGGAGTGTACCCCTCATTTAGGGATGGACTGTGCTAGTGCTGGTCACTGCCATGTGGCCAAGAACCAAGACAGTGCCCACACGTGGTGGTCACTCTGAATATCTGTACAATGAATTGCTTGGAAGTGATGGTAAGCTTAACTCTAGTCACCGCCGTACTTCCTGGTGTCCGTTTCCCCAAGACAGCTTGGATGTGCACGGCAATGCTCAGAGGGAAACATCTTCTAAAGTGTTGCCCATAGGTCAACCTCACCTTAGACTCTAGAGAGCTCCAGAGTCTCTTGTTACTGGTGTAGTCTGCTAGTATTTGACACGAGGAAGATGGGTGTGCTGAACGAGCGAGTAGCGGTGCCGACAGTCTAATGGTGAGACTGTGAGATGAACTTGGAAGCACAGTGGTTCAGGACCGCCTTAGAGCACCCTTTCCTTGCAGAGTGCTGGGGAGAGGCGAGGAGGTGACCGTTCCTCTGCTGCTGCCACTCCCCGCTGAAGGCATTTGGTGATCTGAGAAGGGCTCACAGGGGCCCTACCCAGATGCCCTACTGTGTTCAGCCCTGGAACCAGCTGCACTCATTGGCTGAGCCTGGCTGTGAGCAGAGGAGACTGGATAAAGGAAAGAAGGGGGGAAGGGAAGGCGGGAGGGAGGGAGAGATGGGAGGGAAGGGAGGGAGGAAGGAAAGGAGGGTGATCTGGTCTTCTAGAAGAAGGAGCGGTCTGGACACAGATAACAAAAATATGTGAGATAATTAGGGGTCTGTCTTGCCAGACTTTGGAGACACTTAAGGGAAGTCCCACAGCTCAGAATTCGATGTGTGTCCTGAGGGGACAGTGGAAACCTCCCCCACCCCCACCCAGGGCACAGATGCCTGAGCTGGGTCTGGAAGGGCTCATAGTCCAACTGCCACTCGATACTGGAGTTCTTGGCTCCAAGGGCACCCTTCTGTCTTGGTTTCCCAGTCTCCATGGTGGAACCACGACTCTTGTCCCCAG
Source organism: Nannospalax galili (assembly GCF_000622305.1). Classification (NCBI taxonomy): domain Eukaryota; kingdom Metazoa; phylum Chordata; class Mammalia; order Rodentia; family Spalacidae; genus Nannospalax; species Nannospalax galili. Next base: position 1,670,887 of record NW_008344211.1, on the reverse strand, counting down.
CACATACAGTCTCCATCCTTCCCAGGACTGTCAGATCATCACCTGGATCCTGGATGGACTCCCAGCCACAAACACTGTCCAGAGAAGCTAAGGCTGGTATCTTCTGCCAACAGAGAGTGGGCCTGCCTCTGAGTCTTGGCCAGTCCGATGTCAGAACCACCAGGAAGGACTATGAGGACACAGATTGTCCACCTTTGCATATTTCTCTCAGGAATGTTACCATTCAGGCAAGGCTGCTGCTGGCCCAGAGGGCTGCTCTGAGAACCAGGGCTTGGCGGGTGCCTTCCAACCCTGCTGCATGCTAGAATAACTATGTGCGATCCCCTGGTCTCCTGCTGGAGGTGCCAGTCACAGGCCTCACTGAAGACCTGTGGGGACTGGATGGATGGATGGATGGATGGATGGATGGATGGATGGATGGATGGATGGATGGATGGATGGGTGGATGGATGGGTGCTGTCATAGCTTGCTGGTTTGGATTTCAGCTGAGTACAAAGTCTGTCTGGAGTACTTAGGAATACCATTGCCTGGGCCTACCTAGAGGTGGTGGCAGAGGGACATCTGGGCCCTGGGATTCTCCGTGGACCTGGTTGAGGCTGATGCCCGACTCCAGAGGCCCTGTTGGTCCAGAACACCACAGCTTGCGTCGGAACCCTTGGAGAGCTTCAGTCCAAGGCCGTGGAAACCAGACACTTGGAGTGTGGCGTCCCAGGCAGTGTTGAGGAAAGCAGGTGGCCCAAGGATGGCTGTGGCAGAGGGAGTTTTCAAACTCTGGGACAGTTGACCCAGGGAGTTGCAATAGCATTTCCTTAATGCACAGGAAGGGGAAGTGAATGAGATTTCCAGGTACCACGGGCTAGGTGTAAGTGCCTGCCTCCCTCTTCAGGTGGCCTCTGTGACTGTGATGGCTAATTTTAATTATCAAATTGATTGAGTTAGGAACTGCACAGGGTGTCTGTGAGGGTGTATCCAGAGAGGGTTAACTGAGGAGGGAAGACTGATCCTGAATGTGGAAAACACCACCTCAGACTGAATGAAAAGGTCCTCTGAACCATGAGCAGGCAGCCTCCCTCTCCCGCGGCCACAGCCATAACCTCCAGCTCACGGTTCTACCACATGCACTGCCAGACCCAAGGAGGCCGGGCCGACGACCACAGCCCCCAAACCATGAGCCAGAACACAGAGCTAGCATACCACGCCCATCTAATAGATGAGAAGAGTGAGGGTCAGAGGTTGGGTGGCTTGCTGAGGTCATGTGGCTGGTGGGCAGCCAGGCCCAACTGGTTCCCACACCATCTCCACTGACCCCTGATGGTATTTCCTGATGAGGGTCACCTGATGGAGGTTACCCTTGCTTTGCAGATAAGGAATCAGAGTGGTAGCTGTGGTGTCTGTGAAGCAGAGGCAGGCTGGTCTCTGGTGGGGAACTCATCCCACATCTCCCACACCCCATTCCCTCCGGGCTGCACAGGATACCCAGCACCTTGCTTGGGCCTCCACCCCATCCTCAGCCCTGCATGGACGTGAATGCTCCCAATCTGGGATGTATCAGGAGTGTGCTGGGAGCTTCCAGGGCCTTTGCCGTGTAGTCTCCCAGCAAGAATGTCCCTTACTTTTCAGGCAGGCAGCTGAGGCCCCACGAGGCAGTGTAAGTGGGAAGCTGGGGCGCAGCAGTGTGCACTTATGAGTCATCAGGTCCTGGCTGCCTGGAGGAATCTGGACAGGTCTGCTCAGACTCGCTGTGCTCAGGGCTGGGCAGTGGAGCCCCTCTGCTGCTGCCATGCCTATGGAAGCCCAGAGGCTTCCATCTCCTCTCTGTTGCCCCTGGGAAGGAGAAGTGGACATTTTAGGAGAAAGGGTGGTCGGCTTCCCCAGGTAGGGCTTCCAGCCCTGAAGGAGGCCAGAGGACCCTCATAGGCAGGAATCGCAGCCCTGGGGGAGTGTTTAGAGCCCAGCAAACTCACTGGTTGGTGTGTATCGGGCCTGCACTGAGAGGGGCAAATGGTATTTTAGTTTATTTATTTATATTTTATGTGCATGAGTGTATTACCTGCATGTATGTAAGTGCACCACGTGTGTACAGTGCCCGTGGAAGTAAGAGGGTGTCAGATCCCCTGGAGCTTGAGTTATGGTTGTTAGCCACCATGTGGGTGCTCAGAATTGAACCTGGGTCTTCTGTAAGAGCAGCCAGTGTTTTTAACTGCTAAGCTATCTTTCTAGCTCCTTTTGTTTGTTTTTTAAACAGGGTCTCACTGTTTTAGCCCTAGCACTCACTGTGCAGACCAGACAGGCTCAAATTCACAGAGCTCTGCCTGCCTCTGCCTCCCAAGTGCTGGGTATTTTGATAAAATTTGTGCTAATGTTTTTATTGAGATATAACCCACGTAAAAATTCATTCTTTTTTGGGGGGTCTTTTTGAAACAGGGTCTCCCTATAGCCCCAGCTGGCCTCAAACTCACTATGTAGACCAGGCTGGCCTCGAACTCACAGAGATCTGCCTGCCTCTGCCTCCCAAGTGCTGAGATTAAAGGCGTGCACCACCACACCTGGCAAAAAAATTAATTCTTTAAAAATATACAGTTTAGTCTTTAGACTATTCATAGGGTTGGGACTACTCAGCACTAGTCTGAGAACTTTTTTCTTTTTTGTGTATGTGTATGTGTTTGTGCACACACATGAAACATGTGCAGGTCAGAGTTCAACCACAGGTGTTCTGCCTCCTGAGAATGAGCTTACACATGGATGCTTCTGTGCGTGACTTTTTGTGTGGGTTCTGGGGTTCAACTCAGGTCCTTGTGCAAGGTGAGCATTCTAATTCCCCAGCCCTAGTTTGAGAACATTTTTGTTTTGTTTGGAGACACAGTCTCATTGTAGCCTAGGCTGACCTCAAACCTGTGGCAATTCTCCTGCCTCGGCCACCTGAGTCCTGCGCAGACCACCGGTGAGATCCAGCCATCTCTGCACCTTCCATGGCCTACGACCACCAACCTGCTTCCTGTCCCCTGAATTTGAGATGGGGGGGTAGGCTCTGGACATTTTACATGTGTGGGATCACGCATGTGCATCTTTATGTGACTGCCCCTCCCCTTTTTCGGTAGCCCCAGCTGGCGTGGAACTCACTATGTAGACCAGGCTGGCTTCGAACTCACAGAGCTCCGCCTGCCTCTGCCTCCCAGTGCTGGGACTACAGGCCTGTGCCACCACGCCCGGCTGTGACTGACCGGCCCCTTCACTGAGCATATGCACGTAACATACCAGTGCTTCGCTCCTTTTTCTGTCTCAGTGCTCCTTTGTGTTGGACACCTTACGTTGGTCCCTTCCTTATCGGGCCTTTGAACTGTTCCCATCCCCTGGCTGTAGTGCATTGTGTTGTGAGCACGTGTATGAGGGGAGGGGTGTCTATTTTCTGTTTTCTTGGGGGTACCAGGAATGGACTTGCAGGGCCCTGTGGGGTGACTGGGTCTCACCTTTTGAGGAACTGTCCGACTGTGTCCGTAGAGGCTGTGGTGTCCCATCCTGCAGAGCGTGAGGGCTTCAATTACTCCGTCTTCATCCCTAGCCTCTTGTGCTGTCTCGTGCCGTTGCTGTCTGTCCTGACTAGCCCAGGGGGTGTGAACGCATCTCGATGCGGCTCTGTTTGCCCTCCTGCAGTGCTGGGTGCTGCCGTCCCCTTCTTACTGGGCATCTGCTGTCATCAGCGTCTCCAGCTCCTTGCCCATCTTAACTCCACGTTATTTGTCTTCCTGGCTTCTGGGATTTTCTGTCAGTCGACTACCAGAGATCACATGTTTCCCCAGTACGTGCCAGGCACACAGTGGGTGCTTAGTAAATGCTTAAAGTGATAGACCCAGGGTCATGCCCCTAGCTCAGAGAATCTGCAGTCAGGGTGGCATCCAGCTTGACCTGTCCTTAGAGGCTGTGACTGGTATTCAGGGGGATCCGAGGGAAACTGGACCCCTACATGAGCTGAGTGTGTACCACAGAACCAGCTGCTCTGGGGATGGGTGCACAGAGCCCAGGGCTACCTCTTGGAGCCTGTGTTGGTCAGTCCTCATGGTTCCTTGCTTGATGCTGGCGAAGCTGGAGCTGAGTGGTCAGGAGGCGGTCCCCAGGATAGGCAGGCCTGCCAGCCCACAGGAGGAGCCTGAGCCAGACCCTCTGCACCCCTGTCCCACTTCCCCTCCTGTGTGGAGCCACCCCAATTCTTAAAGGAGCCGTATCAGTCACCTGCGGCTCCTACCTGGTCATCTCCGTGCTCAAGGGACTTGCGTCATGCTCAGAGTTCTGAAGGGACTTAACTGTGTATATTTGAGAGAGAATGGCAGAGACCACAGTGGCAGAGGCAGCCAGCACCACGGTGACCTGGGGGCGGGGTAGGGGGAGCCTGCAGGAGCAGCATACCATTAGCTGAAGATCAGCAAAGAGAAAAGCTGTGTGGGCCCTGGGGAGGTAGCAGTGAGCCAGGAACGGGGAGGCAGGGAGCAGGAGACAGAGGTGGGGGTAGAGGTGGGTTCTGGGAGGGGGTGAGTCAGTCCTGTCAGGACCCCATTTTGTAGATTTCGCTCTACCCTGCTTTGTGTTCTGACCCATCTGTGCCATGGTGGTCACTGCCTGGCAGCCTGGGAGGTGCCCAGCCTGTTGTGGAGGAGCCAAGCCTGGGGTCCAGAGACACAGCTATGGCCCACAGTGTCACTGGCTGCAGGCACAGCCTTAACAGTGAGTCCCTAAGACCACCAGGCTGTGAGCTGGGTGCCCTATGGCTTTAGGGTACCCTTTGCCTACCCCAGTTTCCAATCCCAGGACGAACCCATCAGGACTGTTAGTGGTCAATGGAAACTGGGTGCCCAAGTACCAGCAAGCAGAGCCAACTCCCCACAGGGCCGTCTCCAGCCTGGGCCCCGGGAGGTGGGGACTTGAGCTTGCCTTCCAGGATGGCCAGCAGACCCACCCCAGGCCTTCCCCTCCCATCTCAGAGAGATGCCCAACTTCTGACAGTTGCCGAGAGCCCTCCATAGAAAATCCCAGAATGCCTTCAGGCTCCTGCCCTCGGGTCACACCCGCAGGCACCACTGTGGGTAAAAATTGGGCCCTGGAGTGAGGGGGTGTTGGGAGGGGACCCTGGAGGACTTGGGCTTTGGGGGAGAGGTGTTGGGGGAGGTGCCAAGCCAGTGAGATTCACTTTAGAGTGGTGCTGTCCAAGACAGGAAGCAGCTCTCCAGTGGGGGGTCTCCAACACTGTCTAGAGGGACCACAGGGAACAGGCCTGGGACTGGTTGAGAAGAGCTATCCCTTGTTTGGCCTTGGAGAGGGCCAGTTGGAGTTTTGTGGGTGGCACAGTGACCCGCTTTTGTCTTGCTCTCCTGATCTCTGTGTGACCTTGTCTACAGTTGGCACTTTGGGAGATGGTTCACATCCAGCAGGACAGTGGAGGGCTGTGAGCCCTCGGGTGGCCGGCCTCCTTTTGGGGATGGGCTTAGGACTGCCTCAGGCCTGAACTCTGCCTAGCCAGTCCTTGGGGCTGTTCTCCCAGCCCTTCTTTTGTAGTCCTTAGCATCTCTGTATCTCAGGGTGATAATTGAGGGAAGTTTCCAGAAAGCCTCCCTGTTTTCTTCTCTCCTCTGAGGTCAACTGCCCAGGGGTACCTAAGCCTTCATTCGTGGCGATAGGCAGTGGCCAGAGGGAACGGGTGCCTGGAGGGGACCTCTGGGGGACCTTGGTGGCCTCTGGGGACCCTGCCAGGCTGGTCTGCCTGAGAGCCGGGTCTTCCTGACCTCCCTCATCAGAGCTGCCCTGTGGCTCATCCCTCAGCTTCTATAGATGTTCCTGTCCCAGCCTGGTGTCCATGGGGGCTGTAAGGACAGGTGGGGGGGTATGGCCCATACTGGCCTTGGCTCCAGGCATCTGCTGGCTTTGACCCCGGGCCTCCTTAGCTGGCTTTTGTAACATCGGGTGGGGTAGGTGTGGGGCTGATCCCTGACTCCTCAGCCAAGGCAGCCAGCTCTCCCAGGATGTTTGTGCTCACTGGGACCGGGTGTGCTGTTTCCATGGGGACAGGTACAAGTCTGACTGATGTCACTGTGGTCCGATCCTGTTCTAGCTTAAGGAAATGCTGAACTTCAAGTGGAGGCCTGTGAAAACAGAATGTGGTCTCTCCCGTCACCCCTGATGCTCTCTGAGGAGACACATGTTGGTGACCTGCCTGCCTTACTCTTCCTGAGTGAAGGCCACATCTGAAGTCGGAGACTGGAGCTGGCCTTGGGCCCCTCCTCTCTGTGTGGACCACATGGACCCTCTGGGTGGATTTTGGTTGTTCTGTGGGGGGTTTGGGGCCCAACTGTGGCATCCCCCTGGGCTGCAGCATGGCTTTCTAGCAAGCCCTTATCTTAGGTGGTCCGCCATGAAGCCCCAGAACAGGGATGGAGGTTATTAAACACGGGCTTGGCAATAACAGGAAGACCATGCGTTCCCACCACTGGAGTAGATGGGGATTTCAGTGGTTGTCAGGAATAGGAGCTCATGGCCAGGGCAGGAAAAGGTAGACACTAACCCCAGAAACTCGGGGTGGGGCACCCACATGTAGGTCCAGGAGTTTCTTTGATCACAGAGGGGAAGAGGTTCCATTTATTGGGGGGGAGGGACAAGATCTCCCTGTAGCCCTAGCTGGCCTGGAACTTATTATGTAGACCAGGCTGGCCTTGAACTCACAGAGATCCACCTGCCTCTGCCTCCTGAGTGCTGGGATAAAAGACATGCGTCACCAAGCCTGGCTTGAAAATACAGAGCTTTATTGACATAATTAACACAGTGTGCAGTTCATCCATTTAAAGTGTGGGCTTGATGGTTTCTAGACTATTCCTGGAGTCATGAGCCATCAGCACAGGCAATTGATAATCATCTTGAGCACCTCAGGAAGAAACCCTGCACCTAAGGATCACTTCTCTGCCATCTCACCCCAACCCCTGGTGACCACCAGTCTGCTCCCTGTCTGCCTATTCCAGACATTTTTAAATCAGGTGTGGCCTGTGTGCTTGGCTTCACGTGTCCAAGATTCATCCACACAGTAGCATGTGTCAGGGTGTCATTTCTTTTTATAGCTGAGTAATATTCCACTGCCCAGGGGACTGCATTTCTTTGTCCATCCCTCAGTGGGTAGATGTTTAGGTTGCTCTGTCTTTGGGCTGTTAAGGACAACACGTGTGAACATTCACATGTGCCAGCTGTATGTACCTTTGTGCTTTCTTTCCTCTTGGGTAGGTCTCTAAGTGTGATAGTTAACTTCCTGTGACTGTAACAAATACCTGAGATTAATCAAGGTACAAAGAGCAAAGGTTTGTCTTAGCTTGTGGTTTTGGAGATTCCAATCCATGACTGGCCGGGTGTTGCTTTTAGGCTGTGGGGAGGCAGCGCACCATGGTGGGAACCCTCTTATCTCCTAGTGGAGAAATGAGGAAGACGTGTCTGAACCCATTATGCCCTTCAAGGCAGAAGGTGAGATGTGACTGGGGGCAGCTTCTCAAGGAGTCAAGTCTCCTTGTCACCCAACAGTTCTACTTTGGTGTCACCATCTAGATGGAGACTATCCCCCAGAGGCAGGTGCACAGGCCAAGCCCCATCTGTATTTAGAGGAAGGTCGTAAGGTAAAGTGGAGCTAGGGTTACCCAGCACATTGTCCTGTCCTTGCAGGGCAGGAAGCCCATTGTGAACGCTCAGCATCCTTCCACCAATGCGCCCATCCGCCAGTGCCCCTGACCTACTGCCCTTCTCCCTTTGTGCCCAACCCACACTCCAGGCCAGCCCTGCGGTCACTGTCCAGCTCCCCATGGAGAGTCCCTGAACACTAAGGATCGCAGACCAGTATGCAAGCTCAGTGAATAGAGCTCGGAGTCACCAAGGGTCACGCCTCCGCCCCCCTGAGGCTGTGAATTGCAGCAGCCCACTCTCCTTCCTGTCCATCAGATGGAAGAGGTCTAGGGCAACATGGATACACCGAATCTCTGGAGTCCTCCATGGGGACACAGAGACCTGCAGACTTGTGTGAGTGCATAGAGTCCCTGGGACGTGCAGAGACCACAGCACCTCCATGGGGACACACAGACCCTAGGACCTCCGTGGACACACAGACCCTGGGACCTCCGTGGACACAGAGACCCTGGGACCTCTGCGGGGACACAGACCCTGGGACCTCCGTGGACACACAGACCCTGGGACCTCTGTGGGGACACACAGACCCTAGGACCTCTGTGGACACACAGACCCTGGGACCTCCATGGACACACAGACCCTAGGCACACAGACCCTGGGACCTCTGTGTAGGACCTCTGTGGACACACAGACCCTGGAACCTCCGTGAAGACACAGACCCTAGGACCTCTGGGGGGACACACAGACCCTGGGACCTCCGTGGACACACAGACCCTAGGACCTCTGTGGACACACAGACCCTGGAACCTCCGTGAAGACACAGACCCTAGGACCTCTGGGGGGACACACAGACCCTGGGACCTCCGTGGACACACAGACCCTGGGACCTCCGTGGACACACAGACCCTGGGACCTCTGGGGGGACACACAGACCCTGGGACCTCTGCAGGGACACAGACTATTCTCTAACTCTGAAACCTCCCTGAGAGGTAAACTGTGAATCATTTTGGTAAGAACAGTGATCAACTTCCACGATGCCCCAGCATTGAGCATGGAGGGTCATGATCAATGTGTTGCCTTGAAGTCCACCTCTGGGTCCTTGGAACACAGCCGTCTCTCACACAGGCTTGTCCTCCGAGTTGGGGTGGCCCACACATGACTCCTCCCAGGGCACCATCCCTGATGCTGGGTGCATCGCCTGTGGAGTCTCTCATCCAGACTGCCTGAGGACGGATGTGGGGTCGTTCTTGCAGCCCCACTGGGATCCGGCTTTGCCTGTGACCCCTCCTGACCCTGTGCTTGTGTTATCCAGACACAATGCATGTGTCCCCTGAGTGGCCACCCTCTGGTCACCTTCACACCTGTCTTATACGCTGTGACTGGTCTGATGGCTCCTTTTTCTCGGTGCCTGAAGACATCTGACCTGCCCTTGGTCTTTTCTGTCTGACTCGCCCTTCTCCAACCTCCTACACCCACAGCTACAGGGTGACCCAGTGTCCCCCGCCCGGGTGGAGAGACCGGCCAAGCTCAGGTCCCAGCTTCAGCCTTGTTTCTGCAGGTGGAAAAAAACAAGAAAACACAAGACCATCACCACTGTGGGAGTTCTCTGATCAAAGTCTGTCTCCCACTTTAGGACTTTTAACCCTTCTGAGGTCATGGCAGTTTAAGACAGTAAGTGGTGGACCCAGATAGCTGGGTGCTCAGGTGGGCCATGACACCCAGGTACGTCACCTTCCCACAGCTGCAACGCCCCATTCCAGAGGCTGTCCTCTGCCTTTCCAAGCATGCGTTTCTACTCCCTCCTTGGTTGGTTGGTTCCATGTCTTAGTTCTTGCCAAGGCAGATGGAAAGCTTCAGGCTCTTGGTCACTTCCTTTCCCTAGTCACCTCAACGTCGTATCACAACTCAAACATTAAATCCATGCTCAATGTTTTCCATTCTGTGACTCTGCAAGACTTGATTATGCTGAGCCAAGAGATGTACCCGTGTACGCTTTCCAGGCTCAGCTTGAGTTAGTAACTGACCCTTTGTTTTCTGATTGCACAGTTTTCCTAAAACCACCAGTCAGTTTTCCCGTTCCCCAGATGCTCAATACAAGTCTCTCAATGCAGCTTTTCTCTCAAACCCATCAGAGTCTCTATCAGTCGCACAAATTCAAGTCTGTTTACAGATTGGCTCTCCACCCGGACCCGTGTCCCGGAGCTCCCCTTCCTTGTTCTGTTTGATCACCCATGTCTTCCTCTGTCCCGGTTTCCTCTCATTTTGGTGGTATATGGCCTGCAGTAGCTTTCTGAGAAATGGATGCCTTAGAAGATCAGATTCTGTGGCTCGATCACTTGATTGATAAGTTGTCTTAGACTGCTGATCAAAAATCACTTCTGTTCAAAATTTGTGGCACGTGGTGGGAGGGCAGTTCTATGCTGGGCAAATTTCTAGATTCTGCGTTGCTGCCGAACTGTCCTCTGCCACCCAGTTGAACAGTGTGTCACGTGCAGCTTGCTTTTGTGTTTTTTCCAGAAGTGTTTAGAGCCTGGAATTTTCTGCTGCTGTGTCTCCCTGCCGTTGTGCATTGTGCCGTGGACCTCAGTCTGGACACCCAGGCCCTTCATATTCCAGGAGACTATCATACATAGCCTTGATCGTGTTTCTTCCCTGCTTTCTGGGACTCCTTATGTGGGGCTTCCTGGATGTGACCAGGGATTTCCTCCTCACTGCTTTCTACCTCCTCTTTTCTAACTCAGCCGTCTGTTTGAAGAGTAGGTCCACGCAGTTCCGTTCCAGGGTGAGAGGTTATCTTCACCTAGCAATTGGGTGAACACAGTTCAATCTGTAGCTAATTCTAGGAGCCACGACTCCAGAACTGGATAAGAAAGACTTTAAAACAGTACTTAAAATGGTTGGAGATGATATGGGGACCTTGTCTTTCTCAAGATCTTTTCTGAGATAACTCACCAAACACCTCTAATAAGGAAACCTTTCTTGGGGCTGGAGATATGGCTCAGTAGTTAAGAGCACTGGCTGCTCTTGCAGAGGACCCAGGTTTGGTTCCCAGCACCCACATTGTAGCTAACAACCATCCTTAACTCCAGTTCCAAGGGAATACGACACCCTCTTCTCACATCCTTGGGCACTGCACAACATGGGTACACTTACACACACGTGGGCAAAACACTCATACATATAAAAGTAATAAAATATTTAAAAAATCTTCCTTGTGATCAAAGAGCTTCATTCTAGGAGTGTGTCTGTGGGACAAAGTTAGGCATTGTTTATGAATATTAGCTATTTTAAAAAGCAACAAGTGCTGAGGGTTTAACACAGGGTCGAGGCCTTAGATTCAACCGTCAGCATCAAAAATAACAAAACAGAAACTGCAGAGGGGCCCTCGGACTTCGGAGATTGTGGGACATTCAAACAGTGAACTGTCATGTCACCACCATTGCTGGTGGGTAGAGGTCCATGATCCACTGTAAAGGAAGAAGGTTCTAAGAACATGTGTTATGCTGCCTGCTTAATCAAGTTGCCCCAGCTTCCTGGACTGCCTTCATTCCCTGACACACTGGGACATTTATCTCTGGTGGCAGATATCACCTAGTTACACCCCCTACAAATCCCCTCGGTGGTCAGGTTGGGCCTGGGGGTGTTGGGTTTCTTTTCCGAGCACAGCAGGCGATTTCCAGCTTCGGGATGTGTGGGCAACACCCACTCCATCCTCCTGGCCACTGAGAGGTTTGCCTGGCACAGTCCCCATGCTATGACAGTGCGCTGGTGTCTTCTTTACTCTGGGTGACGGAGATGCAGCCATTTTCCCAGAATGGTTGGCAAAATCACCTTTGGCTGAAGCCCACAAGGCTCAATTTGAATCCTCAGTGCTGTGTGTGCGCTGGCAGAGACAGCCATCCACCTCTGCCCTCTCAGCCTCCTGAAGTGTCCCACTGACCCTCCGTGGATGGAGGGCTCCTCGGCAGCAGGCCACCTGCCCTTTGGGGATGAGGGTGGCCACAGATCAGGCTGGAGGCCCTGGCAGGCTGAGTGCAGGAGGAATATCCTCACAGCCTGCCCTCAAGGCTCCCAGACTCCTAAGGAGGGCACCCACCCCTGCCCTCAGACCAGTGAAGCAGCCTTTGTGGCCGAATGGGCTGATTTCTGGATCAGCTGCTGCCCCGGCTGGTTCACATTTCAGCCCAGCTTTTGTGAATACAAAATGACCAGAGTGGGGATGCGGATGTCACCCCTGCCTCTGGGTGGGATGGGATCCATGGTGTTCCCTATGGGATCCACTGCATCCCACCCTCCCTCCCCTTCCTCCCTGGCCCTGCCCCGCTGTGAGACCCATCCTGGTTAGCGGATGGAGAAGCAGACCTTGCCAAGCTGCCGACCAGTCTACTTTGTTCTTTTGTTTTTGCAATGGAGCCTCACCCTGTAGCTGAGTGGCCCTCAACCTTGTGGCAATCCGTCTGTCTCAGCCGCACAAGTACGAGGGTGGCAGGTGTGGGTCATCGCCCACAGCCCTTTCTGTTCTTTGATGTACTAGAGATGGAACCCAGGGCCTCGAGTGTGCTGGGCAAGTGCTCGGTCTCTGACCTGCACCAATAGCTACCTCTTGGTGTCTCGGAGCACTTTTGGCTTCTACTGGGGCCGCACGTCAGCAGAGAGTTAGGAACCTGCTGTGTGGGGTTTGGTGCCTGGTTAGCCAAGAAGGTGTATTCTGGGCCATGCAGGGACTTGGCACTATCCTGGGTCAGTGGAGCCTGTGGATACTTGGTACAGGTGCCTGGTGTGTGGGCTGTTGACTGTTGGCTGGGGAGATACATGACTTGGGCTGGCTTGGAAGGGCTAGATGGGGCGGGGGTCAGTTTGAATAAGAGGAGACACAATGACCCCAGTCTGAGAGACAGACAAGCCCAGAGGGCCAGGACCCACCCGATTTGGAGGTTGTGGGTGAAGGCAGCTGGGAGTGGTGATGGGGTGGGGACCCCCCATGACACTGCCTGGCTTGCACCCCACACTGGTTTGCATTTATCTCTGAGGTAAGTGAAGGAGGAGGCCTGGGTGTCAGAGTGTAGGGGGTACAGCAGAGTATGTGGCCAGAGGCAGCTGCTGTAGACTCTGGGCCATTTCAGAGCTCAAAGGAGGGTCCTGGGCTGCTGTGTCTCTTTAGGACACACAAGAGCCCGACCTTGTACTGAAATCTTTGACAGTCTGATGTCTGTGGGTATCGACCTGGGGGTGGGGGGTGGGGCTTCTGCAGAAGGTTGAGAGAGCTCTCCCCCAGGAGGTGAACCCTTCTGCTGGGATCCCTGGTCCGGGTCACCTATGTGTCACATTGGCCTTCACAGTGGCCCATGCTGTGAGGACTTCTTTGTCTGGTCTGTAGATAGGGAGACTGAGGATCAGAGAGCTCCAGAAACTTGCCTAAAGTCACACAGTAATAAGGATCCAGATGAGAGCCTGGGTCTGATTGTTTCCCTTGTTACATTATTGTGCCTTTGTGATACCTGGGGACTGGGAGATGGCCCTGGGGTAGGGTGCTTGTCACACAGGCATGAAAACCCGAGTTCTAGCCCCAGCACCCATGGAGAAAGCCAGGTGTGCCAGCGCATGCCTGTGATCCCAGCACTGAGGAGGCCGAGCAAAGCGGATCCCCTGGAGTCCGCTGGCTGGTCAGTCCAGCCGAACTGTTGAGCTTCTGGTTCAGCGAGAGACCATGTCTCAAAAACTAAGGTGGAAGCCCAGTATGGTGGTGCACACCTTTAATCTCAACATTTGGGAGGCAGAGGCAGGAGGATCTCGGTGAGATCCAGGCCAGCTATGTCTATGTAGTGAGTTCCAGGCCAACTGGGGCTAGAGGGAGACCCTGTTTCAAAATTACAAAAACAAACAAAAATATGGAGGGCCCGGAGAGATGGCTCAGTGGTTAAGAGTGCATACTGTTCTTGGAGGGGACCTGGGTTCAGCTCCTAGGACCACGTCAGGTAACTTACAGCTGCCTGTAACTCCAGCGCCAGGGGATCTGATGCCTCTGGTCTCTGTGGACACCTGCACTCCCCTGTACAACCCCTACCTACACATACACGTGATAAAACTTGAAAAAAAAACTTAGAAATTAAGGTGGAAAACAGCAATGCAGAGGACACAACGTGGACCTCTGGCCTCCACACACGTGCACACACACAAGTACCCACATGAATTTCTTTATTATTTTTATTTTTTTATGTGTGTGAGTATATTGCCTGCATGTGTGTAAGTGCACCATGTCATGCAATGCCTGTGGAGGTCAGAAGAGGCTGTCGGATCTCTGGGAAGTGGAGTTACAGACAGTTGTTAACCACCATGTGGGAGCTGGGAATTGAACCCGGGCCCTCTGCAAGAGCAGCCAGTGCTCTTAACTGCTGAGCCATCTCTCCAGCCCTATGAATATTTTTTAAGTTACAATTTTATCCACTTCTTACTTTGTGAAGGAGTTTTGCAGTGTTGCCCAGGCTGACCTTGAATTCCTGGGGTCAAGCGACCCTCCTGTCTCAGCCTCCTGAGTGCTGGGGCTGTGGGGCTGTGCCACCACACCCACTCTTTAGCTACTTTTCAGTGTGATGTTTGATGGCATTAAATGGGTAGCGACATGGTTGCTATCTACACTGGAGCTTTTCCATGGTCCCTAATGGAAACATGGTCCCCACTGAGTAGTGTGCACCCTGCACTCCTGTCCCGGCCCCTGGCTGCATCCCCTTCCTCCCTGTCTCTGCTCTGACTCCTCCAAGCCCAGGAAGTGGAACTGTGAAGGTCTGTTTTCACTTCTGTGATGTCAGGGGTGCACCCTGGAGGGCTTCCTTTTCATGGCTGACTAATGGTCCGTGGTGTTGGTGGCCATTGTTGACTAACTGTGAAGGTCTGTTTTCACTTCTGTGATGTCAGGGGTGCACCCTGGAGGAGGTGCAGCTTCCTTTTCATGGCTGACTAATGGTCCATGGTGTTGGTGGCCATTGTTGACTTGGGTGGGGCTCCTGTGGTCCCCAAGTGCAGTGATGACAAGACTACACGTCCGTTTGTGCTCCTGACTCCACCTCCTGTCGTGTGGTCTGCTAATCTCAGTGCCCTTCCCCATGGACGTCAAGCTCTTCTGGGGCGTCTCCACTGAGAAGGCTGCCAGACCTGGAATGCTTTCGGCACGGGGACCTCACTTCCCCGGAGGCAAAGCTGTCCTTAAGGACCAACCTGTGTCTAGATCATTCCACAGGCCGCGCTTGCCCCCTCCCTGGCCTCCCTCTGGAGGGGCTCCCTGGGTCTTTGAACTCTCCTCCTCTGCACTGTGTGCAGACCTCCCTAGTCTCCGACTCCAGCCGCAAAAATGGCCATGAGTGAGGTCGTCCCCTTCCGCCCCAGGGACACCCGGCCGGGCCTCACCTCTGTCCTGGGAGGTCGGGCGGACCCACGGGTGCGCCGTGCGGCCCGCGCCCCCCACCGCCCCCGCGCGTTCACCGTCTCCCCTTTGCCTCCGCAGGGACCTACCAGGGCCAGTGGGCCGGCGGCATGCGCCAGGGCTACGGCGTGCGGCAGAGCGTCCCGTACGGCATGGCCGCCGTCATCCGCTCGCCCCTGAGGACGTCCATCAACTCGTTGCGCAGCGAGCACACCAACGGCGCGGCGCTGCACCCCGACGCGTCCCCGGCGGTGGCCGGCAGCCCGGCCGTGTCCCGCGGCGGCTTCGTGCTGGTGGCGCACAGCGACTCCGAGGTCCTGAAGGGCAAGAAGAAGGGCCTGTTCCGGCGCTCGCTGCTCAGCGGCCTGAAGCTGCGCAAGTCGGAGTCCAAGAGCAGCCTGGCCAGCCAGCGCAGCAAGCAGAGCTCGTTCCGCAGCGAGGCGGGCATGAGCACCGTGAGCTCCACGGCCAGCGACATCCACTCCACCATCAGCCTGGGCGAGGCGGAGGCCGAGCTGGCCGTCATCGAGGACGACATCGACGCCACCACCACCGAGACCTACGTGGGCGAGTGGAAGACCGACAAGCGCTCGGGCTTCGGCGTGAGCCAGCGCTCCGACGGGCTCAAGTACGAGGGCGAGTGGGTGAGCAACCGGCGGCACGGCTACGGGTGCATGACCTTCCCCGACGGCACCAAGGAGGAGGGCAAGTACAAGCAGAACGTGCTGGTGGGCGGCAAGCGCAAGAACCTCATCCCGCTGCGGGCCAGCAAGATCCGGGAGAAGGTGGACCGCGCGGTGGAGGCGGCCGAGCGGGCGGCCACCATCGCCAAGCAGAAGGCCGAGATCGCCGCGTCCAGGTAGGCGCTTGGGCTGGGCAGGGCCCTGGCTGCCTCGGTCACCCGGGGTGTCGGCGGCCTGCGCTGGCTGACCGTGCGCCGCCCAGTTGGAGGTGTGTGTGGGTGTTTCCCCGGCGGTTCCCATGGAGCCTTGGGGTTCCTCAGAGGTCCTCAGAAGGTGGCCATGGGTAGAGCTCATCCAAAGAAATGATCTAAGGGGGTTTGGGCATCTGTTGCCTCCACTCAAACAGGGCAGGAGGGAGCCGAGAGGTCACAGACCAGGGAGTGAGTACCTGGTCTGTTATGTGCATCTAAATGTGTTTTATTCCTGTAAGCGCTGATCGGTAGAGAATGCTGCCGGTCCATTGGCATGATGTGTGGGACACCGGCTGGTTAGCACCCTCAGTATGGGACTGGGCAGTGGGCTGGAAAAGACCTGCTGGCCCAGTCCTGTGGCTGAGGTTCCGCATAGGCCCCAGGAGACTCTGTTTCAGGGGATGGAACAGCTATGGGCCCTCGTGAGGGGCTCACGTGTGACTTGACGCTTTGGCCGGCAGCTGCTTCAGAGGGGACACCAGGCCCTAAGGAACAGGTGTGGAGGTGGCTGCGGGTGAGTGTTGGGTGGATTTCTGGGCATCTCTAGGTATCAGTGCTGCCTGGGACTCTCCGGGCTGGATAAGGGACCCAGGTGTGGACTCTGTAGACACGGCAAGCGCAAGAACCTCATCCCGCTGCGGGCCAGCAAGATCCGGGAGAAGGTGGACCGCGCGGTGGAGGCGGCCGAGCGGGCGGCCACCATCGCCAAGCAGAAGGCCGAGATCGCCGCGTCCAGGTAGGCGCTTGGGCTGGGCAGGGCCCTGGCTGCCTCGGTCACCCGGGGTGTCGGCGGCCTGCGCTGGCTGACCGTGCGCCGCCCAGTTGGAGGTGTGTGTGGGTGTTTCCCCGGCGGTTCCCATGGAGCCTTGGGGTTCCTCAGAGGTCCTCAGAAGGTGGCCATGGGTAGAGCTCATCCAAAGAAATGATCTAAGGGGGTTTGGGCATCTGTTGCCTCCACTCAAACAGGGCAGGAGGGAGCCGAGAGGTCACAGACCAGGGAGTGAGTACCTGGTCTGTTATGTGCATCTAAATGTGTTTTATTCCTGTAAGCGCTGATCGGTAGAGAATGCTGCCAGTCCATTGGCATGATGTGTGGGACACCGGCTGGTTAGCACCCTCAGTATGGGACTGGGCAGTGGGCTGGAAAAGACCTCGCTGGCCCAGTCCTGTGGCTGAGGTTCCGCGTAGGCCCCAGGAGACTCTGTTTCAGGGGATGGAACAGCTATGGGCCCCTGTGAGGGGCTCACGTGTGACTTGACACTTTGGCCCGCAGCTGCTTCAGAGGGGACACCAGGCCCTAAGGAACAGGTGCGGAGGTGGCTGTGGGTGAGTGTTGGGTGGATTTCTGGGCATCTCTAGGTATCAGTGCTGTCTGGGACTCTCCGGGCTGGATAAGGGACTCAGGTGTGGACTCTGTAGACATCACAGAGGCAAGCCAGGGAGTTTGGGCTGGTCCCAGAGAGGCTGTGGGAGTCAGCAGACCACAGGAGTCAAGAGGCTGCAGATGGGAGCCATGTGCCCAGGCTGGAGGATGTGCCCTGTAGGAATCCCTAGGCCTGTGCCTCTAGGCTCTGTGGCTCAGTTATTGGACGACTTTGCCAGGGTGTCAGGGGGCATTGGAGGCCTGAGTCCTCTGCCACCCCTCCCTGGGAGTCCTGGGCTGGGAAGCTCCTGCATAGGCCTCGGGCTCCAGTGCCAGTGGACTTGGGAGGATATTTGTTGCCATCTGGAGGATGCCAGATGCGGGCTGGCTGAGTTTCCAGGTCAGCTCCAGGTCACGGACCTCAGCCCTCGGACCTTGTTGTGATTGAAGGTTTGTCCACGTGCTTGGTTCTCCACAACCTTTGATCACAGCGCAGAGCACAGATGTCAACTGGGCCTTTTGGTGGGATACCTGTCACCCGTGACGTCTGGAGGAAACAAGATGTCTTTTCAAAGGCCCAGAGAAAGGGCATAATGTCTACTCAGTACTGAGGTCTGAAGCTGCCCTGTTTTAACCCTTCCCACCCCCAGAAACATCACTGGGTAGTGACTGGAGCGGTGGGTGTGGCCTGTTAAGTTCTCCTACACTGCTTGCTTCAAGGAAATCTGGGAAGCTGCAGCCAGAAGACTGGCATGGGCTGTGGGCCGACGTCCATGCAGACCCCCAGGCATCCAGTGGACTAACTTCTAGGAAGTTGCTTCACTTTGCTGTCCCTGGTAGATGACGGGCAACCTGGGCTGGGGTGCTTGTGACAACCCCGTCAGGTCCCAGATAAGTTTTTGGCTGAGGGTTTGGAAACTAGAGACATGAGCCCTATGGGGGACCTGCCACAGACCTGACATCATATGCACCCTGTCACCAGATCCCAGGTATTAGGAACAAGAACATGGGACCCAAGGTAGTTTCTAGACAGACTCCATGGGATGTGGAGGAAAGCCGGTCTCTGTGGAGCAGGCGGCACATGAGGGGAGACTCTGAGCCTGTTTCCTCATCTATGGCAGAGGCGACATACAGCCCCGGCCCTGAGTTCCCTAAAGGGCGAGGGTGCAGGGCTGGGCAAGGTTGGCACACAAGCAGCCTCCACACCTCGGGAAAGCCCAGAGACAGGGCAAAGAGGACAAAGGGACTCAACAAAGCCGGGGTCAGCTCAGGAAGCCTGTGCTGCTCCCTTGGGGCCTTGACTGGCCAGTGCACCTGTCTCCGGGATGCTTCTGTTTTGTTTTCCCTAGTGGATGAAAGGATGGGGCAGGGCTGGTGTGTGTGTGTCTGTGTGCAGATGAGAGCAAACCAGAAGATCCCCCCCAATGCCCCAATGGTCTCCTACCCAGTCTGTTGAATCCCTGAAGCCCACCACTGTGCCCTTACCCCACTGGCTGCCTGACCCCAGGTTCATCCTCTGCATAGACAAGGGACAGAGGGCACCTAGTCCTGTCACCGTGTGGCAGGTGCCATGGAATGAGATGGGTCCTTGTTCCGCATTTGCACGACTGGGGTTTTGGAACCTTTTTGAGAAAGGGACTGGCTGATGGAAGTCATCCCCCACCCTGGTCACCTTCTTATTCATATAGTGTGATACCCATTGTGAGCAACATGCACGGGACTGGCATACCCTTAGCCCTAGCCTGGTTAGTCTTAGGTCACTGGCGTGTGCTGAGTTACAGTGTCTGTCCTGGGTATGACTGACAAGAGAGACGGGCAACAGAAGGCATCAGAATCTCACTGGCCACCAGGAGCCAGCTTCTCCAACTCTGGCCTCAAAGGCAACAGGAAACTATAACCATCAGCGTGGCTGCTGATCGCTGGGGCAGGTTGCTTACCCTCTCTGAGCAAGGGTTCCCACAGGGGGACAGTGTTGCCCACCGTGTGGGTCCTGGTCTGTGGTCAGCATCGTCATCATCACTGGTGTCAGGCCAGCCCTACTGAGCCAGTCACATAAGAGGCAGGTGCTGGATCTTACAGGCGGAATCCTGACTCCTGGCACCTGGAGTCTCACACTGGAGATGGGGAGATGGCGCAGTGTCCCTGGTCACCTAGAGGACAAGCCACCATCCCAACCTGCAGGTCTGGAGCTGTGTCTCCCTGTGTCTTCCCAGAGGGCTTAGACTGTGGGGCCAAAGTAGAGTCAGGTGACTGACAGAGCCACGTGGCCAGTGTGAGCCACAAGCAACTGTGTGGCCCCTGCAGTGTCTGGCCCAGAATGTGGTCACTGTCGCTGCTGAGCACTACAGGGAGCCATGGGACCGTGTTGCTCTGTGCTTGGCCTGTTGGTCAGGGCTTGTCTGCCGAATAGAGGGAGAGACCTGCGGTCACCCTGTCAGATGAACCAGGCCTTCCTTCCTGGGCAGCTCTGTGGCGACGGCTGCAGCAGGGCCAGGGGAGAGCAATTCTGAAGGATGGGAAGATGGGAGCTTGGGTACAGGGTCAGCCCAGAGCCTCTCACACCCCAGGGCCCTGAGGGAGGCCCTGCCAAAGTCCCTATTGGAGATCAGAGCGGCGCAGGAGTTTTCCCAAAGTGCCCCTTATTTTATAGCACTGCTTTTGGGACGGGACGGGGAAGATGGGTCTGTGAACCCCATGTGTGAACAGGAAGAGACCTGCCCAGGAAGTTTCCAACCCCTTCTGTTTCCCATTAAGATTAGAAAATAGGGCCTGGAGAGATGGCTCAGCAGTTAAGAGCACTGACTGCTCTTGCAGAGGACCCGAGTTCAATTCCCAGCACCCACGTGATAGCTAACAACCATCCTTAACTCTAGTTCTAGAGGATCTGACGCCCTCTTCTGACCTCCAAGGCACTGCATGACATGGGTACACTTAACACACATACAGGCAATACGTTCATACACATTTTGGGGGGTCTTTTTGAGACAGGGTCTCCCTGTAGCTCCAGCTGGCCTGGAACTCACTATGTAAACCAGGCTGGCCTCATACTCTAAGATCCGCCTGCCTCTGCCTCCTGAGTGCTGGGATAAAAGGCATGCGCCACCACGCCTGGCTTCATACACATTTTCAAAAAAGATTAGAAAATAGCACTTGGGCATTGTGGCATATACCTTTAATCCCAGCGCCTGGGAGACAAAGGCAGGTGGATCTCTGTGAGATTGAGGCCAGTCTGGCCTACATAGTGAGTTAAAGGCTAGCTAGGGCTATAGGGAGCCCCTCAAAAAAAAAAAAGTCTAAACACTTCATCCTTATGAACAGACCTGTGCTCAGGCCATCCACCCCCTCAGCAGTAACTGGTTCTTCAGACTTCAGACACAGTTGTCACTACGTGCGAATTCTGTGGTCCTCTACATGGGTACCTCTTTCCCATGGTCAACTGTAGTCTGAAAATACTTTAAGGAAAATTCCAGAAATAAATAATTCATGAGGTTTTTTTCCCCTCCTCTGGGACCAGATCTCTCTACTTACGCATAGGTTTTAAGTTGGTCACTGTTCTGAGTGTGGTGGCATCTGACACCATCCTGCTCCATCCCACGCAGCCATAACTCATTCTTGCCCAGTGTGTCCACACCATGTATGTTACCCACCCGTTAGTCACCAACCTGCTGTGTCTTTAAGGGACCCTTCTTTGACTTAGTAACTGTTCTATGTCACTAAAGGTTTATTGAGCCCTTACTGTGGTTAATGTATAAATAGGTACTCGTGGTGAGGAAGGACAGTACATACGGGGTTTGGTGCCAGAACCTGCAGTCTCAGGCACCCGCTCGGAGTCTTGAGATATGTCCCTGCAACAAGAGAAACCACAGTACATGGTTCTGTAAACTTGCTTTGCAGAGCTGGTATTGCGTGGTACATACTGCTCTGAACTTGTGTCGTCTCCTTGTGCCCAGGAATCTCCACACTGGTGGGGGTGGATGATCCTGCCTGCCCTGTGCTGGGGTGGGCCCATCTGCCTGCCCTGTGCTGGGGTGGATGATCCTGCCTGCCCTGTGCTGGGGTGGGCCCATCTGCCTGCCCTGTGCTGGGGTGGATGATCCTGCCTGCCCTGTGCTGGGGTGGGCACATCTGCCTGCCCTGTGCTGGGGTGGATGATCCTGCCTGCCCTGTGCTGGGGTGGGCCCATCTGCCTGCCCTGTGCTGGGGTGGATGATCCTGCCTGCCCTGTGCTGGGGTGGGCCCATCTGCCTGCCCTGTGCTGGGGTGGGTGCTTCTGCCTGCCCTCCCCTGAAGCATTATGTTCTGTTACATGCATGTGAATCTGTGCAGGATGGGGCCTTGGTACCATCTGAAGGCTGCACGGGGGGGAGGGCTCATGGAGGAGGTGATGGGGTCCTGGTCGACAGCTGTGTCATGAGGGTCTTCTCCCCCAGTGTACTAAGTAGAGGCCCTGAAGCCTGTTCACAGCCGAAGCCCTGGAACCTGGAACCTGCAGGTGTAGTTGAGGGTGTGGAAACAGGCTGTTGCTGTTACCCACCCGTTACCACCTGGGTGGCCCAGTGTCATCACAGGGTCCTCAGGAGGTGGAGGCAGGGGATATAGCAGTACAAGCAGAGGTTACAGCTGTGCACTGTGAAGACAGAGACCAGGAGCCAAGGGATGCATGTGCTTTTAGTGCCGGAGCAATTGAGGGAAGGGATTCTCCCCGAACCTCCACAGGGAGCCAGCGTGACCCATGCTCTGATCTTAGCCCTTGGCTCTTTGGAATTCTGAATGCTCCTTTTTTTTTTTTTTTGTCTTTTTGAGACAGGGTCTCCCTGTAGCCCCAGCTGGCCAGGCACTCACTATATAGGCCAGGCTGACTTCAACATCACGGAGATCTTCCTGCCTCTGCCTCCCGAGTGCTGGGACTAAAGGCCTGTGCCACCATGCCCGGCTCTGGATGGACCTTTTAAGCCACACTGAGTGGAGTTTCATTAAAACACCTGCAAGAGGTACAGGCACCTGGCGGTAGCCCTGCTCCAAGCCCTCTGAACCCCTCCCATTCCTACGGGGCCCCCTGCCCCCATGGGAGGAGGGTCACACCTGCAGAGGCCTGTGGTGGGCCAAGGCCCTTCTCTTCCATCTTTGGCCTTGCAACTTGCAACTGAACAGGAGAGGGGGCATCAGGTGTGAGCATACTGGGACGTGACCAGATTCAGGGCCAGCTGAGGGGATACTGGGGTAAGTGGCTTGTGTGTTCCATTCAGGGTCCTTGCCTGTACCCCCAAAGCTCTGAGCTCTGTCTCAGCAAGCCGGAAGATCTTGACCTTGGGCTGTCTGACACCTTTCTGTGGTGCTTCTCAGAGGCTCATAAACTTGGGAACATGGCAACCTCTGCCCACACCTGCACTGTCTCCTGGTCCCAGCCCCAAGGGATCTCACCTTGCTGCAAGCAGTCAGGAGAAGCTGCTGTTGGGAGCCTTGAATAAGATGGCTGTCATGTCCCCTTCCTATGACACTGCTTGTCACATGGTAACCTGGGCCCTGTGAACCACAGTCAGGCAGCTGCCACCTGGACGCACAGAGGTGCATCAGGAGCCACAGGGGGAAGGAGGCATGCTGGGCCTGGAGGACCTGGAGCCCTGAGCAGACGAAGGGGCTGTGGGACACTGATCCATGGGACTCCCTTCTTCCCAAGAGAACTCCCTGCCATTTAAAAGACCCCTGGGATGGGACGCCATAGGATATTGGTGACCGACCCAGGATTTGGTAATGCCACGGGTGTCTTTTTCTGAATCCAACCCAACTCCCCCCCAACCCCTGTTACAGCAAGTTCCCTTTATGTGCCTGTCTTTGAAAAGTACTAAGTGGCTCTGCCGTCTGATGACTGTGTGGACTGGGCCCTCCTTTCCACTCTGTAGGGTGGGCTCATGGCAGCTGGAGTCCTGCAGGGCCACGTGAGCAGCACACCATAGCATGTCAGTGCTGGCAGTATGGCCGTCGTTGAGGTCAAGCCCACCCTGGTGGACTTGGGCATTTATTACTCTGACCTCCTCAGGCCTGGCCTCTTGCTCCCCCTGGGGATGCAGTGCACAGCAGCTGCCTTTCTATGGCTTCCTGGCTGTGTCTGCCCCTCCTCCCTCCTCCCTCCTCCCTCTTGACGCTCACCTGTACCTTTCCAGGGAACCCACAGCACCCCTGCTTGATCATCCGGTTCACGTGGCTGGTGAAATTGGAGGGCGACAGGGGCTGGGCCTCCTACCGCAGCCTTCCCTGTAACTGGGATGACTGTGTACCAGGCCCAGCTCACCCAGTGGTTCTTGGGGAGGTCATTATCAGACCTTGCTGTAGCAAGTGGCATAGTTGACTGGCCCTGTGGATTGTCACTGAGGGGCATGGACCATTTTGATTATCAGACCTTGCTGTAGCAAGTGGCATAGTTGACTGGCCCTGTGGATTGAGGGGCATGGACCATTTTTCTATATGCCACGGTGCTCTGGCCACACTGTCTCTTCCGGAGACCTCTCCATCCTGCCAAAAAGGCTGTCTCATGATCACTACGGCAAGGGGCGATAGACCTGGGAGTCACGGAAGCAAGAGTATGTCCTTTGTGGATTCTGGACACTGTGGATGGGTAGGCCCTGGGGACAGGCTTTCTGTCCCTGTCGGATGCTCCTGGGGCTTCTTGGAGTTCCAGGGATCCATAACTTTTGGCCCCATCCCTCCGGGCTCTACCTTACTATGTGTGTGTGATGTGTGCATATGAGCATGTGTGCCACGGTGTGTGTGTGTGTGTGTATGTATGTAGGTCAGGGGACAACTTTGTGGAGTTGGTTCCATCTTTACATGGGTTTTGGAGCTTGAACTCAAGTCGCCAGGATTGCATGACCAGCGTCTTTATCCACTGAGCCATCTCAGCCCCCCTGCGTTCTTTCTCCTGTAAAGATACCAGTCGTTGGATCAGGGCTCACGAGTGTCCACTGTGGTCTCATCTCAACCTAACCACCTCTGTAGTGATCTGTGTCCCAGGAAGGCTACACCCAGGCTGTGGTGGACAGAAACGGGACGAGACAGGTCCAGGGGACACTGTTGGATCCAGCCTGCTGCCCACAGCCTGGGCGGCTCCTCTCAGACTGCCGTTCCTCCATGTTGTGCTGTGACCCCGGAGGCCTGTGCAGTGTGCCCTCTAGGACTTACACCTTTCTTGCCCTTCACCCCACGTGCAACTTTGCATTTGTGTTCTTAGCTTAGTCCCCAAAAGAGGTGGGACTCCTCCATGCTGTTGGCTTTTTGCTGACAGTTTGCTGCAGATCTGTGCGCTCAGAAGGAGTGTGTGTGTGTGTGTGTGTGTGTGTGTGTGTGTGTGTGTTCATGTGCATACTGGTGTGCATGTGTTTATATGTAAAACTTACAGATGGTTCAGTGGGGTGAGAGGCAGGTTCCACTCAGCCCCTGGAGTTGCACCCCATGGCCTCCTGCCTGGGCCTTTCACAGTGCCCACCTTCTGCTGTCCTCAGCCTCACACTTCCTCCAGGTTCAGCCCTGGGCCTGCTATCTGCTATTCATAGAGGAGTGGGCTCTGTTCCGTATGTGATGTTTGCCTCCTTCTCCCAGCTTGGAGGCAGGATGGGGATGCAGGGGCCAGGACAAGAGGAGTGGAGCATGGAAATGCCTCACTGACCTTAGACTCCAAGTTTTGTAGGCAGGTACGTTTTACATAACTGAGCTCCTCGATGCATAATTCTAGATTTCAAAGCATACTGACACTTGAGGTGTTCTCTGTCTGTGTGTGTGAAGTGTGTGTCAGCCATATTCGTCAGGACTTGGTTGTGACAGAATCCCAGTTTGGTTAGCTCAAATGAAAAGGAACTTGTTTGGGCCCTAGTCCTTGAGTGGGCTACAGGTACAGCTGGATCCAGGGCTGCAGACTGTGTCAGCCCCTCCCCCTCTGTGGCTCCCGTTCCTCCATTAAGTGTTGATATACAGAAGTTTCTTAGCGTGAGGCAGGGAAGACTGGCAGGCGTGTTTGCACACGTACCTGACAGTTCTCAACCTCTTCAGAAAAGAGACACCAGTGGTTCCCAACATGATTAGAGAAATGTTCTGGAAGTTCTGATTGACTCTGCTGAAGTCACATGCCTAATCCTTGCCAGGCTGGGTCATGTGGTCACTTCCCCTGTGAGGGCAAGTCCTTGTAGGAAGGATGCCCTGACTGACAACTCCACTAGGACAGGGGAAGGGTCCCTAGAAGTTCCCGCGCTAGTTTTCCGGATACTGTGACCAAATACCTGAAGGGAAGAACAATTGATTTTGGCTCACAGTTTAAGAAGGGGTACAGTCCATCATAGAAGTACAGTCAGTCATGGTGGGTACAGTCAGTCATGGTGGGTACAGTCAGTCATGGTAGTGTATAGTCCATCATAGGAGTACAGTCAGTCATGGTGGATACAATCAGTCATGGTGGGTACAGTCAGTCATGGTGGGTACAATCAGTCGTGGTGGGTACAGTCAGTCATGGTGGATACAGTCAGTCATGGTGGGTACAATCAGTCGTGGTGGGTACAGTCAGTCATGGTGGGTACAGTCAGTCGTGGTGGGTACAGTCAGTCGTGGTGGGTACAATCAGTCGTGGGTACAGTCAGTCGTGGTGGGTACAGTCAGTCATGGTGGGTACAGTCAGTCGTGGTGGGTACAGTCAGTTGTGGTGGGTACAATCAGTCATGGTGGGTACAGTCAGTTGACAGTCAGTCATGGTGGTACAGTCAGTCGTGGTGGGTACAGTCAGTCATGGTGGGTGCAGTCAGTCATGGTGGGTACAGCCAGTCGTGGTGGGTACAGTCAGTCATGGTGGGTACATTAGTCATGGTGGGTGCAGTCAGGCGTGGTGGGTACAGTCAGTCGTGGTGGGTACAGTCAGTTGTGGTGGGTACAGTCAGTCATGGTGGGTGCAGTCCATCATGGCGAGTTATAGCCTGACATCTGAGGAAGGCATGGAGCAGGATGTTGAGGCTGCTGTCACTCTGTCCTCTAACAGGAAGCTGAAAGCAGACAGGAATTGGAGGGGGCTGTCAAACCTCAGGGTCTGCCCCAGTGACCCACTTCCTCCAGCAAGGCCCTATTTTCTAAAAGTTCCACAACCTTCCAAAACCGCACCACCAGCTGGGGACCCAGTGTTCAGACACATGAGCCATGGGGACATTTCAAACCGTAACAGAGGACCTTGGGAAGCACCCTGCCCGTTCCTGAAGGAAGCCACAGTCTCAGTCATCCACCAGCAGGACCACATGCCGTCCACCTACCCACTTAGCATCTCCATACAGTGGTGTTAGCGTATCTAGCATCCACTGCCTACTGCCCAAGTCCCATCATCTCAGAAACATTACCACTTCCTGTTCCCCTCCCCAGCCTCTGACCTGCAAGTCTGCTTCTCTCTGGTCTTTTCGTATAAATGGCCTCCTGCCCCACAGAGCCTTTTGTTTCTGTTTTCAGTGATGTAACACAAATCAGAATGGCAGCTATTTGGATGGCTGGGTAACATTCCATTGTGTTCACTTACCGTGGATAATTCCATGGACACTTGGCTTATTCCCACCTTTGGCTACCTGGGTGCTCATGCACACATTTCTGTGGACACGTGTGTAGTTTTCCTGGGTGTTCCCAGGGAGAACTTGCTGGGTCCTGTGGGTGACCTTGCTGGTCTGTGTCCATAGAAACTGTGGTCTGGTCTCAGGTCTCTGTCTTCCTGGCCATGCCAGTGGGTGGGGTGTGGTTCCTCACTGTGGGTTTGTTTTTGTTTCCTCTCTTTTGGTTTTTGGAACAGTCTTGCTCTGTAGCTCAGGCCTTGAACTCATGATCCTCCTGCCTTAGCCCCTCGAGTACTGGGATCACAGGGCTGTGACACCAGGCCTACCTCTCAGATCCACGTCTCCTTCCTGATGGCTAACGGTGTTGAGCTTTTCCATGTTTTTATTGGTCCATTTGTTCTTTAAGGAAATGTATTCAAGTTGGCTTTCTAGTAAATATTTGCATATCATTGATCCTGTGTCCCTATGACCATGAGGACAACATGCTGCCCAATCCTGTGTTCATGTGACCATGAGGACAACATGCTGCCTGTCCTTGTGTCCCTGAGTGCACAGGAAGGCTCCCTCCAGGAGTGGGGCTGTATGGCTGGTCCCTGGTGTTGGCCCTCCTAAATCTGAGCACTTACTGGAGACCTGTCTTGGGTGGCTTCTGAGGCAAGAGATAGGGAGCCGGAGGTGGACACCCCAGGGGGCAGAGCCACTCCTAGTCTAGGAAGGACAAAGCAGGCCTAGGGCTTCTCTCTAAGAACCTGTCCATGCTGGGTGGAGCTGCTCTGTGAGGTCTGGTGCTTGAGCCTCTGTCTCCAGCAGCCACATCATTGGAGCGT
This sequence comes from Nannospalax galili, assembly GCF_000622305.1. Lineage (NCBI taxonomy): Eukaryota > Metazoa > Chordata > Mammalia > Rodentia > Spalacidae > Nannospalax > Nannospalax galili. Next base: position 1,643,142 of record NW_008344211.1, on the reverse strand, counting down.
GACCCCGGCTCATGCCATGACCTCAGGAAGGAGAAAGGCAGCTAACCATACTGGGAGACAGTGTGGCACACCCAGCTGCAACGGTGGCTGGGAAATGTGGCCCTAGCCTGGGTGGCCCCCACAGACCTGCTGCCCTGACCACGGCTGTCAGGATCTCTATGTCCCTCCACAGTTGTTCTGGGGTTGCCCTGTCTCGGTGAGGTGGCTGCCCCTGTACACACAGCTCATTCTTTGAGCACAGAGATTCTGCCTGTGTGTCACCTTGGGACTCAGGTTGGACACCAGACCTGGTCAAGGATGGCGTGCCACAGTGAGGAGAGTGTGGACTGCTGTGTTAGAATTTCTGGGATCACAGAACTAAGGGACAGGCCCCCCACCCCACCGTGACTAGTGGAGAGACCACTCCTTCCGTCTTCCGTCTCCAGCCGGTCTCTGCTCGCTCTCCCTGTCCGTCTCTGCCTCTCTCCTCTTCTTTCCTTCCTCCTCCTCTCCATCCCTCCTTCCTTGACTCTCTCTCTACCTCTTCCCTCTGTTCTCCCCCATTTCTCCACCTGTGGATTCCTGACACGCATCTGGGATAGCCTTGGTGAGTTGAGTTGGACCCTTTGCTCTCCAGCAAACTGCCAGGTGTAGGTGTTTGTAGGGTACTGGGTCCTGGCAGGTGGAGGGAAGGGTCAACCCTGTGCTGGGGAAGGAGCAGCCTTACTTCCTGGCCCCCCAGTGCTGGCGTCCCATTGATAGGATTTGGGGAGTCTGTGCTGTGACAGGGGCGGCTGTCTGCCACAGCCCCAAGGCCTCCCATTTCCAGCCCCAGGACTCTGTTAGTGATTTTCCCAGCAGGGCGGCTTGATGGCTGGTGCCTCAAGAAGCAATTACTTGAAGTGGCTGAGCAAGGGAGCTATTACCGGCAGGCTCCACAGTCGCCGTGACCTCAGTTACCACTTAGCTGTGCCCAGCTGGAGCACCCACAGCAGGACCAGACACCCCGCCCTGGCGTCACAGCCTGCCGCTGTAGAGACCAGATGCTGGCGCTGTGACGGCTTGAGGCTATCACTGATTGATTGGTAGTGGCTGCCTTAGGGCATTGCATTGAGAAGGATTCTGAGGCCAGATCTGGGTGGTAAGTGGGCCTCTTGATTAGTACTGTCTGTTGTCCCAGGTGCCCCCAGCATATTGTGTGTGATATTGTGTGTATGCATCTGCATGTGGTACACGCTCACCATGCCTGTGTGTATGTGCAGGCCATAGATTGATGACTGGTGTCACTTTTCACTCTTTCTAAAATATTTTATTATTTTTCTTTTATGTGTATGAGTGTATGGCCTGCATGTGTGTAAGTGCACCCGTGTTGTGCAATGCCCACAGAGGTTAGAAGAGGCCGCCATATGGGTGCTGGGAACTGAACCCAGGTCCTCTGCAAGAGCAGCCAGTGCCCTTACCCACTGAGCCATCTCTCCAGCCCCTCACTCTTTACCCTGGAGCATCTCCCTCTCCCTATGGTGTTTTATTTTCAAATCATGTTCAAAAGGGCCGAGGAGAGGCTCAGTTGTTGAAGTGATAGCTTTGTAGGCACAAGACCTTGAGTTTGATGCCAAGAAACCATGTTAAAAAAAAAAGCCATGCATAGGGGCATGTGCCTGTAAGCCTAGTGCTGGGAGAGGGGCACTGGCAGACCTGGGGACTGAGAGACCCGGACCAAAAGCCAGGTGGCTGGTAACCAAGGAGAACGCCAACAGTTGGCCTCTGCCCTCCACCCACATGTGCACAGGCGCACACATGTGCACACACAGTAACACATCCACACAAAAGTTGTTATAAATCCACCTAACAAAATTATTATCTTAACCATTTTTAAATTCATGTTGGTCCATCAGCAGCATGTCTTTAGAATCGAGCCTCTGTCCTCATTAAACATTAAACATGGCCCCTCCTCTTTCTCCCTAGCCTGATGGCTGCTGTAAAATATGGGGTCTGAGGAACAGGACTGAGGAGAATGGGCCCCCTCAATCCTTATGGCCGGTGTCTGTTCACACAGGGACGAGCCCAGCCCTCCCCGGAGCCTGGTCAGTACCTTGGAGAGTTCCAACAGCGCTGGCCTGGGGCAGGGCTGCCGCTGAACTCTGATGGGAATGTATGTGTTCACTAACCTTGAGTTGGGGGGGGTTGTTTGTTTGTTTGTTTTAAGACAGGGTCTCCCTGTAGCCCCAGCTGGCCTGGACCTCACTATGAAGACCAGGCTGGCCTTGAACTCACAGAGATCCACCTGCCTCTGCCTCTGCCTTTCAAATGCTGGGATTAAAGGTGTGTGCCACCACTCCCAGATAGTTTCTTTCTTTTTGGGGGTTGGGGGATAAAGTCTCCCTATGTCTCGCAGACCGACCTTGAAGTTGTGATCCTCCTGCCTCAGCTTCCAGGGCTGACTGTTTCCCTCTGTCTTCTTCACACCCAGTGAAACTGTCCCTCCCCAGCAACCTGTGGGGCCTTTCTGCTTAAATTCCTCGGCGCTCCCATCTCTGCCCAGTGTGGCAGAACGCCTTCCACAGACACCAGGACTCCTGGCGCCTGGCACCACCAATCATACCTACCTCGGTAGTTACAACATGGGACCCCCGCGCTGCTGTGTAAAGATGCCAACGAGGCAGGACAGGTGAGGTCTGATCCAGGGCTGATATTCAGGGGGCGTCATTGAAACCTCAAGGTTATCTTTTTGTTTATTTTCTTGGGGGTGCTGTGTTGAAGCCAGGCTAGGTAAGTGCTGTAGCACAGAGCCCAGGCCCAGCTTTGGGATAATTACTTGGTAAAGACAGTTCTACACTTATACACATAAAATAAAAACAAATAAGTAAAAATGAGAACTTTCTCCCAGACAATGATTAGGTTTGGGACCGGTCTGGGTACAATACAGGTTCATGTTTCCCTCCGTACAATCCATCCATGCAGTGAAAGCCCATGTTGCTCATGTCAGAACACAGCACAGTGCACAGTGCACCCAGCACCTACGGGCTCCCAAACTCTGTTCTTGTGGGGTCGGGACTGGCCATCCAACTCAGCCTGTCCTCTGGCCCTTTCACAACACCTCCCCACAGCCTTAGCAAACTGATGTCATTTCCAAGTTTAGGACTGCATTTGTGGGTGCGTCTGTGTTTCCTGACCATGCTGTATTTTTGACAGTTTCCCCTTTCCTGTGTCTCCCGCAGCCTTGTTTCTTCTCAGCCCTGTGAGGGTGCAGTTCGCCCTCATGGTGATTTCCAGAAATGCAATACCCCTGTTCTGTGTTGTGTGGCCTTGTGCTGGGAAGTTGCATGGAAGTGTTCAGGTGCTCAAAATCAGTGCCTTTGCAGGGACCTGAACCCCGGGTGCGGGCCAGACCTGTGCTCCACCCTCCAAGTTCAAGGGTGCTTAAGGGGAGGGAGGAGCTGGGGGCAGGTGGAAAGTACAGGGGAGGCAGGGAGGCCAGAGCCATCACCAAGAGTCCCCTCCCAGGCATATACCAGGGAGACCAGCCTGCTTCCATTGTCTGCTCAGTGGAGGCCCAAGCTCTGCCCTTCTGAGGGAAAGAGCCAGGCCTGCCCAGTGCTCAGGAAGGGGGCCCTTTCCACATAACCCAGCCTCTCCATGGGACTCATTTGAAGGATTTATTTAGTTATTTAGTTGGGTTTTTGAGGCAGAGTCTTACCTTTTAGCCCTGGCTGGCCTCAAACTCACAGTGATCCTCCTGTCTCAGCTTTCCCAGCACTGGGATTACAAGTGCCTTCTGCTGTGCCTGGCTCTCAGAGTCAGTCTTTTTGACGTTTCTCCCAAACCCTGCTTTTTTAAAAAAAATATTTTGTTTATTTATTTATTTTTTACTTTTTTGAGACAGGATCTCCCTGTAGCCCCAACTGTCCTGGAACTCACTATGTAGACCAGGCTGGCCTTGAACTCACAGAGATCCACCTGCTTCTGCCTTCCAAGTCCTGGGATTAAAGGCGTGTGCCACCATGCCCTGCTTATTTATTATTTTTATTTTATGTATATGCGTGTATTGCCTGCATGTAGGTAAGTGCACCCGTGTAGTGCAATGCCCACGGGGGACAGAAGAGGCTGTCGGATCTCCTGGAACTGGAGTTACAGACAGTTGTTAGCTGCCATGTGGGTGCTGGATTCAAACCAGGGTCTTCTGCGAGAACAGTCAGTGTTCTTATCTGCTGAGCCATCTCTCCAGCCCCATCCTGTTTTTTATGTAATACAGTATTTAAAGTTTCTTAGAAGTCAACAGGCAGAAGGGCAAAGTCAGCCCCCACCTGTGCAGCGTCCTCACCTAGTGAGCCCTCCTTCATTGATTCCTTATAGCTAATGCTCAGGGTGATGGTCAGAACAGCTGCCAGGCACCCAGTAGGCGCTTTCCTAGCCCCCCATGGACTCGTGTCTCTTCCAGGCTTCTCCATGTGTGATGTCATCTGACCTGTGTGGATGAGGGGAAGGGGGTTACACAGCTGGTGTAGGGAGGCAACTTGAGTCTGGGTCGCTCAAGGTCACAGCTGCATCTCCTTCTCCTCCTCTCCCTCCCCAGGTGTGTGATTTGGTGTGCACATGTAGACCAGCCTTCCTGAAGGCAGGGGTGGAGCCTGGCCGGTAATCCTGAGAGTGTCTCAATCACTGGACCGGACAGTCACAGTGTGAGTGTCTGGTTGGCCAGCAGGGAGATAGGCGTCTGGCATGGACCCCTAGGCCCTGATCACTCTCATTACTTCCCCTCATCCCACATGGGGAATTGAGTCTCAGCGGTGGGTGTGATTTACCCAGGCTCCCAGCTCCGGACTGGAGACCTGGACCCCGCCCCCCGGTGTCTCTGTGAGCTCTCTGTGGCCTAGATCGGTGCTGTATGTCCAGGGTAAGTCCCACCTCAGGCCTGAACTGTGCAGAGCTCCAGGTGTCACCTGCACACAGGTCGCCAGGACTCAGAGCACCTCTGTCTCACCCACCCAGGCAGGCGGGTGACACTTGCAGGCTCTTCCTTCCAGAAAGACACCCGGCTGGCACTGCTGCTCCCCTCCCTGCCCCAGCCTGGCTCACAGCCCTTAGTCCAGCCCCTGCAGAGTAGAGAGACTAGAACCTTCCTCCCCGGGTGGCACTTGGGTGCTCAGCCAGGACTCCTGAGTCGACTGGCAGCCCAAGGCCTGCCATGTGCGCTACGGGTTGCAAAGCCTCTGCTTGGCCAAGCCCAACCTCCACTGGTGGCCCCAGAAGGGCCAGTGAAGCTTTGGTCACTCTGTCACACAAGGTCTCGGGACAGGGGCCGAACCCCCAGGATCCCATGGAGACCTTTCTTGCCTGCTGACGCACTGCCCCAATAGCCAGCGTCATGTCCTTGGACTCTGAGACTCCTCTGTTGAGCTTCTCAAGCCCCTGACATGGTGGGTGACCCCACAGTACAGATGTTGATGCAGCCCAGAGAGGCGGAACCTGGCCCTTTCCCCCCAGCCTGGACTTCACGCACAGGGAAAAGCATCTTCCGAAGACTTCACGCGGTGACACGGAAGTCCAGCCCCTCTCTCCTGTTGTCCTGAGTCCACTCCTGTCCCCGTCCCCAGTGAACTCCAGGCCCACGTCGCCACCCCCACCAGTAGACTTTGGTTGTTGCATGGCCATCCTCAGCTTTGAAATGATACCTTGTGACTGGCTTGCCCAGGCTCTCTCTGCCCCTCAGTTCATCCGGTTCACTGGTGCTGATTTCTGATCCTCCAGGGCAGTCAGTAGAAGCAAACATGGAATGCCAGATAATATGATTTCAGGTAATCATGGGAGCTCATCCTGTACTAACCTCAAATTTAACTAATCCTGGAAGGTGGGCAGTATCAGCATCTACCTCTTACATCAGCTAGAAGCATCTTCCTGGTGGGTGAGTCCATCTGCAACCTGGCAGGGCCGGCGTGAACCCCAGCTGCCATGCCAGTGCCCACAAGCCCCCTTGGTGGCTGTATTTGAAGTTTCCTCGGGCATTGTAACAGAGGACCACAGACGGAAGGCTCAGTACAAACATGAGCTGTGCTCTCACGGATCAGCGGCCCCAAGTCAGAGAGGCAGACCTGTGGAGGGTCAGGCTCCCCCTAAGGCTCCAGGACAGCCTCCTTCCCGCCTCTTCCAGCATCCAGAGTCCATCACATCCCTGGACTCGTGGCCACATGCTCCGGTCTCTGCCCTTATTTTTACATGGCTTCCCTCTGAAAGACACCGTGCCTCCTCTTCCTTCTCTTCCTCTCACATAGACCAGACTGGCCTGGAACTTGCTTGTATAGCGGAGGATAACCTTGAACTCGCCTTTATTTCCCAAGTGCTGTGATTACACGCATGTGCCAGCATGGTTACCTGACTCCATCTCAAGGTCCTTACTTTACTCTTTTTTTTTTTTTTTTTTTGGTCTTTCTGAGACAGGGTCTCCCTGTAGCTCCAGCTGTCTGGAACTCGCTATGTAGACCAGGCTGGCCTTGAACTCACAAGATCCGACTTTACTTTTTTTAAATATGTAGGTAAGTGCACCCATGTCGTGCAATGCCTAAGGAGGACAGAAGAGGCTGCCAGATCCCCAACTGGAGTTAGGACAGTTGTTAGCTGCCATGTATGTAGGGATGTAGGTGCTAGGATTCGAACCCAGGTCTTCTGTAAGAATGACCAGTGTTCTTAACCGCTGAGCCATCTCTCCAGCCCCCTTACTTTACTTTTTTAACCTTTATTTATTGAGAGAGAGAGAGAGAGAAGAGAGAGAACATTGTGTAAGAGTGGAGTCAGAGGACAACTTGCTTGGGTCATTTTTCTCTTTCTACTGTGTGGATCCAGGGGATTGAACTCAGGTCATCAAGCTTGGCAGCAAGCTCCTCTCCCTGCTGAGCCATTCATTGGCCTTTCAAGGCCCTCATTTTCATCATACGTACAAAATCTCTTACTCTGAATATCTCATTGCAGTTCTCTAAGGGAGGGAGGAGGGATATCTTTTGGGCGGCTTCCTTGCCCGGTGTCATGTGGACACCCAGTGATGCTCAGTGGATGGTGGGCTCCTGTCCCCTCCTGGTATAGCTTAGGGCCCTGCCTGGGTTAACTGACGATGGTCAGGGTCTCTCCAGGGATCACAGTATTAGGACCAAAGGCCTGGCCCCCAGGCTCCATCTCCTCTGTCTTCTACACAGTGGACTGTGAAGGGGCTGTGACCTTCCAGTCTTGCATCCACTTCCCTCTCCCTCCACGGCCTCAGATGCCAACCTCAGCAGAACTCCTCAGCTGGCTCCAGAGTGCACTGAGATCCAGTCCCCAGGGACCCGGAGATGCGTTACAAACACCTCATTAACCCTCTGCAAGGCCCCAGGAGGCTGACTTTCTACAGCTTTGTCTTCGGAGAACTGAAAACTCGCAAGGAAATCGCTCCCGGCTGCCCCGATGGGCGTAGGAACTCCGCAGGGCTGTCTGTCTGTCTTGTTCCAGGTTAGACCCTGGGCCCTGGCAAGGCCGCACCTCTGGGGCAGGACGATCAGGAAGCGGTTGGCTATATAGGGCTGAGTGGTCTCAAGTCCCCCATCCCAGGTTCACTCCTACAGGAAGCTCCATGTGGGCAGAGTTTGGGACTTGAGTGCCCACATGCTGGGCAGGGTGGGCAGTGAGCTGAAGGCCTGCACAGGAGGGATGCCAATCTCTGTGCCTGGCTGGGGAGGGTGGGTGAGGAAGGGGCCTTGGTGGCATTTGAGCTGTAAACCAAATGCATTCATTAATAGGGAGGAGCAGTGCTCTGGGACTTTGGACTCAGCCCCTGTCCCCTCCTGGCCACTCATCTGCCTGGGCCCCCAGCTGATCTCCTCTGGTCCTTGGGGTGGCCCAAGCATGGTGCACAGGCCGATGCCACCAGAGGCCTGGGGTGTTGGTGTTGGCAGCCTGCGGGGAGACCTCTGCCCCTGCCCCACACTGCTGCAGTGGTGGGAGGCCTGGGTGGCAGGTGGCTCACAGGACTGGGCACCCTGACAAGTGGGACGGGCCCTGGTCAGGACAGGAGGGAGTGTAGGTTCTCTTGATAAGCCTGGGCACCGGGTACAGGCCCTGACCAGTGTTGCTGCCGCCAGCTGGTCCTCTGAGGTCCAGCCTGGCCTGGGTTCCATCTTTTCTATCAGCGGCCGTACTGTGTACCAGGACCCAGGTGGTAGATCCTCCGGCAGTGGACTGCCCATCCCATCCCAGCTCAGCTCTGTCTTCCACCTCCTCCCTTTCCTCCCTCCTTCTCCCCCTCCTCCTCTCACTCCTCCTCTTCTTCCTCTCTCCCCCTCCTCCTAGCCTCTCCCTCATCAGACTGAGATCTTTGGCCCCACTGTGTGCAGTGCTGCTGACAGGACTCTGAGTTCCACCTGGCCCCACATGCCCAGCTGTGGACAGCATCAGTGGAAAGTGGCCCCTATCTCTTGAAGTGTGACTCAAGTGTGCTGTGGGGATGCCCTGGGCCCACCTTTCTCTTGGTGTGTGACATACTCACATGGAACACAAATTCTGGTAGAATCCAGGGACTCCAACTGCTGGTCCGGAGGAGGAGGGGCAGGACCATCAAGAAACATTCTCCGAGGTGGCATCACTCAGGAGATTTGGGTGTCAGGGGGCAGTAGAACCTGCGGCTGACGAGGCTGTGGGGTGGCCGCTAGGGCTGGTGCTGGGCTTGCACGGTGCGGTCACCTGGGCCTACGCCTGGCTCAGCGTGAATACTCAGGGTCACTATTTGAAGTTCCCAGTAGATTTCTCTGGGTAAGGAAGCCCACCAGACAGCAATGTGAGATGAAGTCTTGTCTTGAGTGGGGCTCACACAGGACCCCTCTATCGACTTGTGTCTCAGACTCTGCCATCCACTCCCTGATCCTGGAGCTCCGGCTTCACCTGGCTCCCCTTCCGTGCTCCTGGGAGGGAGCCTGGTCCTGCTGATGGATGCGGGAGGCCCACTTCCTCTTTGCCCTCTGCCCCCATGGGGATCTGGGACCCGGTGGCCAGGCAGGGCTGTAGCAGGCATGCCCTAGTATTACCTGTCACCATGGGCTCCAGGGGAGGGGCCTGGAGGAGCAGGGTCATCTCACAGCATCCCCTCAGCTGTCCCTGGCCTCTCTAGACACCATGGACCCGATCCCTCTTTTAACAGATTAAAGATTACTTTTCAAACAGGGCACTAAAATGGCAAACCGAGAGGCGGGAAACTGGTTTCGGTTCCCCATGTGGGGGCCTCTCCTTTCCTGCCAGCCCAGGGCTGACCAGCTCCTCCTGGGCCCCTGTGTCCAGGACCCACCCAGTTACCCTGAGGCGCAGGCCCTGAGCCCAGCCTGGTGGATGGAGATACAGCGCCCTGTTCAGTGGGTCTCTAGGCTGCTCTCCACACAGTTTGCATGACTTGCCTACTATTCCTGGTCACGGGGGCTGGGCTGTGGGGCGAAGGAGAAGAGGGGGCGCTGGGTCTAAACATAGATAGGAGACCTGAAGGTGAGGGGAGGCGCCGGAAAGAGGGTGAAGAATGCTTGGAAATCAACCTGCCTTTGTGTTCCTCGTGCTTCCCTTGCTCCTGGAGCCCTGGGGTTGTCATGGCAACTAGGATACATCCCTCTCCATCCTTCCCCACAGTCAGAAACAAGCTGGCAACAGGCCCTCTCTCTGGCTGGCCAGGCTGGGCTGCCTGACCCTGCATAGACTCCCCACTAGAGGGCATCAGGTCTCTCTGGGGCCTTCTCTCCCCTGAGTGTCTTTGTCCCCTCTGTGACGTGGGGTGACCCTGCAGCCTATGTCATGATGGTGTATTTCTAAGCAGAGTCTGGCAACCAGTGGGAGCTGCATAGTCCATAGCTGCCTTCCTGCCAGTAAATTATTTTCTCTTGGGTGGCACGGCTTTATAAGATCAGTTCTCTAACCCCACCCTGAAGTCAGCACTGGTGTCCCTCACCCCAGGAACAGGAGCACTGGAGAGGCTTTAAGCAGTAAGATGGTATCCGCAGGAGGAGGTGCTAACACATTACAGGAGGGGCTGTCAGGGATACAAATTTCAGGTTGTGGCCTTTTGTTGATGCAGGTTGGGTAAAGGTCAGCTGGGGTTCCATTTGGGGAACAGGAAAGTGGCTTCCACCCTCACACCGAAGCAAACTCCAGGTGTGCAAGATGCTTGTATGTGGAGCCTAATAAAGGTTGATTTCCTTTCTACAGGGAACACTTAACTGCGAAGTCAAACTCTACCAGCTGTGGTGCTGTATTCCTGTTGGCCCAGCACTGGGGAAACTGAGGCAGGATTGGTAGTTCAAAGCCAGCCCAGGCCACATAACAAGATCCTGTCTCAAAAAACCAACGGCTTTGATAATAGCTCAGTGGAGAACACTTGCATCCCTTGCACAAAGCTCTGGGTTTGATCTCCAGCACCTCATAAAACCAGGCGTAGAGGCTGGAGAGATGGCTTAGAGATGAAGAGCGCTGGTTCCTCAATCATAGAACCAAGCTCAGTGCCCAGCATCGACATCAGGCAGCTCACAACTGCCTATAATTTCAGCTCCAAGAGACCTGACACCCTCTTCTGGCCTCCACAGGCACCTGCACACACATGTGCACACATGTGCACACACCCGTAAATAATAAAACAAACAAGCAAACAAAACCTCCAAACAGGCCTAGTAGTACATGCCTGTCACCTTGGCAGGAAACAGGAGGTTCAGAAATTCAAGGTTATTCTCATTTGTATATTGAGTTAGAGGCTGGCTTGTGTTACATGAGATCCTGTCTTAAGAAAAAGAGGGGCTGGAGAGATGGCTCAGCAGTTAAGAGCACCGGCTGCACTTGCAGAGGACCCGACTTTGATCCCTAGCACCCACATGATGGCTGACATAACTCCAGTTCAAGGGAATTTGATACCCTCTTCTGATCTCCACGGGCTTGCATAACACAGGTGCACTCATTCAGGCAATACACTCATACACATAGAATAAAAATAATAAATAAGCCAGGCGTGGTGGCACACGCCTATAGTCCCAGCACTCGGGAGGCAGAGGCGGGTGGATCTCTGTGAGTTCAAGGCCAGCCTGGTCTACATAGTAAGTTCCAGGACAGCTGGGGCTACAGGGAGACCCTGCTTCAAAAAGACCCAAAAATAAATAAATAAATAATAAATAAATAAATAAATAAATAAATATTTAAAGAAGACAAAGCAAAAGGTGCAAATTGAAACTGCCCTGAGGTGACACTGCTGCCCTTGTCAGCTTGGGAGAGACGAGAAAGCAACTTGCTGACCCTCCGGGCCGGAGGGCTGGTTGGACCTCCTGGGCATGGCTCATGGGAATGTAAATCCCGGGGAGGGGGCAGGGAGGCGGCTTGCCACCTCAGCATGTGGTGTCTCAGCTGCACCTTGACTTGGAGATTGCATTTCACTTCTAGAAGTTTATTCTGAAGATTTGTGTTGCAAAAGCCAGACACCCAAGATTATTGCTGGGCCCGTTCTTGGAGCTTCAGGAGTGGCAGGTGCTGACTCAGTGAGTGGTGGTTGTTCACTGAGGACCAGGAAGCTGTGTGCACAGATACAGCACAGACTCCAAGGCACAGTGTTAATTAAGTTCAAGGGGGAAAAGCCAGAAGAGGGACAGAGCGTGTGGTGTGGCTAGCATTGTGTCCTGTCTGCCATGTGTGAGCTGCAGGGCATGAACCACAAAACTCTGACCAGTGGGATGCTGGGCCAGAAGTGCTCCAGGTTTTAAACTTTATTGGGTTTCAGAGTCTTTTTGTATCCATGAAGATGTTTCTTGGATTCGGGTGATACACACCTATGATTTCAGGACTCAGGAGGCTGAGGCAGGAGGATTGTGAGCTTGAGACCCTGTCAAAAAAAAAAAAATCAAAGCATGGAGCTGGAGAGGTAGCTCAGCACATGGATGCAGACCCATGTACTCTGGCAGCCCTCCTTACAGCCCCGTGTCCAGGACCCAGTGTCTGTGTCCAGTTAGTAGACATACAAGCCCCAAGGCCACGGCTCCCCGGAGTGGCTGGTGGCTGTAGTGATGGAGCAGATGTGAGGCTTTCACTGCACCCCTGTCACATTGCTCATCGCACTGCAGCGGACTTTCTAAAGCGTTGTCCTTTTAATAGCAGAGTTTCCACTGAGGGCTGGGCCCCACGAGGGAAGTGTGAAGGCAGTCGCTGGTGCTGTGGGGATAGGTGGGGCAGCTATTGCACTGGTCCTGACTGCCCCCACCCCTGATTACTGCTGACCCAAGGGCAGCTGGGGACAAGCTGGCCTGCTCCTGGCTTTCTGTAGACTGTGCCTTCCTTTCCTCTTCCTGCCACAGCCCACCCCACCTAATCCAGGTTCAGCCTGCTCACACCTCTCCCGTGTGCCCTAGCTCTGTAATGTCTCCAGAAAAATACCATTAAAAAAAAACAAAAACGGGCTGGAGAGCCGGCTCAGCAGTTAAGAGCACTGGCTCTTGCAGAGGATCCAGGTTTGGTTTCCAGCACCCACAAGGCAGCTAATAATTTCTGTAACTCCAGATCCAGAGAATCCGACACCCTCCTCTGGCCGCCTGCACGTACCTGTGCGACACAGGTACACATACATACATGCAGGCAAAACATGCATACACATAAATTAATTGAAAAAAAACAATAAAAGAGAGGCAGGCTGGGGATTGTCAGGAGCTGGGTTGGATGTTTATGTGGCTGGGGTTCCCTCACAGTGATGGAAAGGTGGTGAGACAGGACTGTGGGGAGTACCACACAACCCTGGCATGGACTGAGCACCTGTGTGGGAGCCCTGCAACCCGTCTTTGTGATGTTCCACCATTCAACACAGGCTGTGTGTGAGTGTATATGCTGCAGAGGGCTGTGGTCAGGACGGCTGTGTGAGTGTATACGCTGCGGAGGACTGTGGTCAGGACAGCTATGTGTGTAAGTATATACACTGCGGAGGGCTGTGGTCAGGACACAGGCTCTGTGTGAGTGTATATGCTGCGGAGGGCTGTGGTCAGGATGGCTGTGTGAGTGTATATGCTGCAGAGGGCTGCGGTCAGGACGGCTGTGTGTGAGTGTATACGCTGCAGAGGGCTGTGGTCAGGATGGCTGTGTGTGAGTGTATACGCTGCAGAGGGCTGTGGTCAGGACGGCTGTGTGAGTGTATATGCTGCGGAGGGTTGTGGTCAGGATGGCTGTGTGTGAGTGTATATGCTGTGTGAGTGTATACACTGTGGAGGGCTGTGGTCAGGATGGCTGTGTGTGAGTGTATACGCTGCAGAGGGCTGTGGTCAGGACGGCTGTGTGTGAGTGTATATGCGGCAGAGGGCTGCGGTCAGGACGGCTGTGGGGGTAAGTATATACGCTGCGGAGGGTTGTGGTCAGGATGGCGGTGTGTGAGTGTATACGCTGCGGAGGGCTGTGGTCAGGACGGCTGTGTGTGAGTGTATACGCTGCGGAGGGCTGTGGTCAGGACGGCTGTGTGTGTAAGTATATACGCTGCGGAGGGTTGTGGTCAGGATGGCTGTGTGTGAGTATATACACTGTGGAGGGCTGTGGTCAGGACACAGGCTGTGTGTGAGTGTATATGCTGCAGAGGGCTGTGGTCAGGATGGCTGTGTGAGTGTATACGCTGCGGAGGGTTGTGGTCAGGATGGCTGTGTGAGTGTATACGCTGCGGAGGGCTGTGGTCAGGACGGCTGTGTGTGTAAGTATATACACTGCGGAGGGCTGTGGGCAGGACGGCTGTGTGTGTAAGTATATACACTGCGGAGGGCTGTGGGCAGGACGGCTGTGTGTGTAAGTATATACACTGCGGAGGGCTGTGGGCAGGACGGCTGTGTGTGTAAGTATATACACTGCGGAGGGCTGTGGGCAGGACGGCTGTGTGTGTAAGTATATACACTGCGGAGGGCTGTGGGCAGGACGGCTGTGTGTGTAAGTATATACACTGCGGAGGGCTGTGGGCAGGACGGCTGTGTGTGTAAGTATATACACTGCGGAGGGCTGTGGGCAGGACGGCTGTGTGTGTAAGTATATACACTGCGGAGGGCTGTGGTCAGGACGGCTGTGTGTGTAAGTATATACACTGCGGAGGGCTGTGGTCAGGACGGCTGTGTGTGTAAGTATATACACTGCGGAGGGCTGTGGTCAGGACGGCTGTGTGTGAGTGGATACGCTGCGGAGGGCTGTGGTCAGGACGGCTGTGTGTGAGTGTATACGCTGCGGAGGGCTGTGGTCAGGACGGCTGTGTGTGAGTGTATATGCTGCGGAGGGCTGTGGTCGGGACACAGGCTGTGTGTGAGTGTATACACTGTGGAGGGCTGTGCTTGGGGTGGCTCCTGAAGCGGAAGAATCACAAGTTCAAGGCCTGCTTGGGCAACTTTGCATGACCCTGTCTCAAAGTAAAAATTCTAACCAACCCACCATGACCAGCGACCAGCCCAGGGTGAGGGAAGAGGGACAGGGGAGCAGTCTGTACCTGAGTTGTCCATGGATGCGCCCCCTGAACCTGAGGACAGGTTTTGAAAGCATCTCAAGGCCTGTGCCCCAGAAACTCCAGGCAGGAGCCATGGGGGTGGGGGGCAGAGGCAGCCTGAGTCTCCATGGTTTTTACTCATATCTATGCACAGTACCGGGACCACAGTGCCTTTTAGAGTCTCCAAACTTGTCAGCATAAAAGCCAAGAGGTGCTGCCTGCTCTCGGGCCCTGACACACCCCAAGTCCAGTCTCCAAGGGCTGGCCTGTGAGCTAGTTGCTCTGGCTTCCAAGGCTAGGCCTCTGTGGGCACCTGCGTGGGGGCAGGGCCTGCAGGCACCCTGCCTGGGCGTGGTCCCTCCTCAGCAGCCTCCTTGGAGGAGGCTGGGTTGCTTTGGCAACAGCAGGCCAGGGAGAGAAACTTGCTCTGGGGCTGGGCGTTTCCAGTGGAGTCTTGGGAAGCCTGGCTCTCCAGGGGAGGGTGGGGAGGCCCCTTCTTTGTGAAGCATCCCTGATCCCCTGGGACTGCATGTGACTTCGCTACAAGCTGCGGCTTTGGGTGGACCATGTGTGGACACAGCTCCATCGTGCGCTGTTTGCTTCCTGGGGCTGCCATGGTGACACGCCACCAAACTTGGGGCTTGAGCTGCAGGAGTCGCTCTTCCATGTGCCAAGACAGGAGTCCAAGGTCAAAGTGTTGGCAGGCCTGGCTCGGTGAAAGGCCACAAGGGAGAGCCCGGTGCTGCTTTCTCCTTTTCTAGATGGCGGCCAGCCCTGTGTCTTCATGGCGTTTCCCCCACTCTGTTTAAGTTTTCTCTGTAGACCAGTTGTGTTGGACTGGGGCTCAGTCAGGTGACTTCACCCTCCCTCAACAAGGTCATGGCCACAGGTACCTGGGGCAGAGCAATAATGTGTCTACCAGGAGCATACGACCTAGCCCGTGTCACATATATACACGCACAGACATAGACACAGACACACACGACCTTTTGAACAGTTGAGACTCTTCCTAGAATCACAAGGAAAAGCTGCATTTATAATAGTGAAGTAGGAACTAGGTCTGGGGAAAACTGAGGCCTGGGATCCATGTCTGGAGGGAACGGGCATCTGTCACCAGGCTAGGAATGACCCTGCAAGCCGTGCATGCTCCGTACCACTGCAGACATTAGCAAAGCTGCTCTGGGGGGCTGCTTGCGGGGGGAAGATCAGAAGTGAGCACCTCAGTGCCACACTGTGCCAGCCGTGAGATTCCAGAGGGCCAAAGCCAGAGTGGCAACCAGGGTAGTTCCTCTCTCTCTCTCTCTCTCTCTCTCTCTCTCTCTCTCTCTCTCGATAGCTTCCTTTGTGGTTGCTGTAGCAGACAGCAATCTGATCAGCCATGTGCCTAACAGCTGTGTGTGCTGGGCACCCAGCCCAAGCTCCTAAGATCCCTTTAGGGAAGGAGCAGAGGCCTCATGCTATGGGATGGGAAGGCCTTCCTGTTTCAGTTGAGCTGAGCCTCCTGGTCACCACTCCTGACTCTCCTTTCCCCTCCCCTTCCTTCCCCTTCCCTCCCTCCCCCTCTTTCCTTTCCCCTCCCTTCTGTCCTCTTCCTTACCCTCCCCCCCCAAGTAGCCCACTGTAGCCCAAGGATCTTCCTGCCTCAGCCTCCTGCATGTTTGTGTGATGGGATAGCAGCTGTGCACCCCTGTCCAGATGTCCTAGTTTATTTGTCCATTGCTGTGACAAAACTCTCTGACCACTACCAACTTGGGGAGGAAACAGTTTATTTAGCTTACATATCCGGGTCACAGTTCATCAGGGAGCCCAAGGTAGGAACTCAGGGCAGGAACCTGGAGGCAGGAGCTGGAGCACAGGCCATGGAGGATCACTGCTTACTGGCTTGCTCCTCTGGCCCCTGCTCAGCCTGCTTTCTTATGCAACACAGGCCCACCTGCCCAGGGGTGGCACCCACAGTGGGCCGGGCCCTCCCACATCACTCATCAAGAAGATGCCCCTCAGACATGGCCACAGGCCAGTCCAATAGAGGCAATCCCCCAATTGAGGCTCCCTCCACCCAGGTGTGTCAAGTTGACACTAAAGCTATCCGGCACACCAGCCCTTCCAGTTTTTTATATTATTTTAATGGCATGAGTTCCGCGTCACCTGCTGGCTGCTCCTCTGCCCTGGCTTCTCTGGCCAGTCATCCTCCCAGGCCCCTCAGGAAGCTTCCAGGCACCAGCTCCACCTGTAGGGTGACTGGCCCTGCCTGGGTTCTGAAGGTCGAGTGCCATGTATCTTGGCTCCCCGTCTCCAGAACAGGTCCCTGAACCCTAGGCTGTGGAAGTCAGCTGTCTGTCAGCTGCTCTGGGCTTTCATGTAGCCCTCCCTCCCTAGGTGCCTGAGCCAAAGGTGAGGGTGTAGGGCCTGCTAGACTAGGACAGTATCTGCGTGCACAGCACCCAAGCAGTGGGACCATGCACAGTACCCTACAGGAGGCCCCTTGTAGGCCAAGAGTATCCCACCCAGGACACTGAAACCCAACCCCTCAGGTGTGAGCTGGAGCTGGCTAGACCCTCCTTTGGAGGCTACTGTTCCTCAGAGAACCGGCTCAAAGTTTTATTTAAATGAACCTTTGCCATGTGTTGGGGAGCTCTTTCCTCTACCCAATGCTCTTGTCTTGATTTGTTTTATTTTAAGGTTGGCACGTATACTCTTTTTATATACGTGTGACATACTTATGTAAATATGCACACGATGTTGGTGAATTAATGGTATTTTTACTAACCAAAGACGTGGGAACCAGTTGGGGGCCCTGACGGGCTTTCCTGACAACCCTCCTGCCACGTGTGGGGCTTCCCGGAGGGGTGGACAAGGCCTTGTGTGGGGCTTCCCGGAGGGTGGACAAGGCCTTGCTCTCTCCAGGGACTTGCATAGCAGGCACGATGCTCCTGAAAACACAAGGGCCGTATCTGCTGCCACATTGGTTCTGGACGGTATCTGTGGGATGAGGTCGACTTCAGACCATTGGGTCTGGAGCCGGACAACCCTGCTTTGCCCAACATCAGGTGGCCGTTAGGGGGTGGCACCCAGCTCGTGCGGTCTAATGGGGCCTCAGCCTTAGGAACTGGATCAGATGCTCTGCCCAGGGCCTGACTCCCTGGGGGTTGCCTAGGAACCACGACCCCTAGTCATGTTTCCTTCCTGATGACTTCTCCCACGGGCATTCTTGTCCAATGGTCCCCTCAGGAGGAGCCGTGTCCGGCCTGGTAGACTTTGCCTGGCTGTGACCTTGGTGAACTGTTCACTCCTCGACAACCACCCCATCCTTCACCTGGCAGTTTGTCCCTCTGCCTAACTTCTCAGTCTGGACCGTCTGGACCTCTGTTCGGCCATGTTGGTGCCAGCTGCCTCTTTGGAGTGATCGGGCCTCTTCTCCTGTGTCAGTCCCAGTTGGGCTCAGCATTTACCTGTTCGTGGTAACTGTCAGGAGCATCAAGACTCAGCCTCTGCAGGGAGCATGCTGCCTTCTTTTCAGGGGAGATGGCCTTGAACCTTTCCACCCAGACGTCTGGATTCAGTTGAGCATCACTGGGCCCCATTCAATGTTACACTCAGACGAGGTTGGCCCCAGCAGCCTGCAGGACAGGAGTTACCCCAGGAACGCTGCGGACATGAGAGGGACCTTGAGTTTCAGGGCCAGAGCTGCCCTCCTTTCCAGAGCCACAGGTTTCACCTTTTCCAAATCACACTGCGGACCACTGGGGGAGTTTCTCTCTTTGCCTTGGCTTCCAGGGAGCTCAGAGCACAAGTGACTCAGACCCTCCAGGCATTCATCTCTAGTTGCCATTCCCTCCTGTCCTTGTGACCTGGATTGACTTCCATTTGTTCCTATGTCAGTCACCTTGGCTCCTGTGTAGGATGCAAAGGGATGAGGGACTCTGCTCTTGCGACAGGCACCAGACCACTAAGCTGGGTATGGGAAACCCCCTCCTGTCTAGCAGCCCCAGGACCCCGACTCCATTGGCTGATTTCTCAAGATTTGTCACCACTGTGAGCGATCTGTGTCTGTGTCCCAGGCCTTGTGGACGAGGAGCTTAGGAGCTCTGTGGGCGACCATTGACATCCTCTGGTCCGAGGACTCTAGGGATACCCTGTCTGGGTTGCTTGAGGGTACATTTACTGACTAAATGCCCAGTGTGTCAGAGTACGTGAGTCAGATCCCAGGGCTGTTGGTGCCACGTCCAGCTCTTGAGCAGCTGTGGCCAGGAACCACCCCGACCTCTGACCCCCGAAAAACTTCACACAGCGGCCGAGTCCAGTATGATCTGGTGATGGTGGGAGGGGGTGGACCCAGTGATTCGCTGCTCAGAACCCAGGGTTCCATGGGGCAGCTGAGGGCGAAGGGTCTCCCTGGAGTGGGGCAGAGCCTCTGGGACGAAGTGTTTGTACATGTGAGCCTTCCAAATGCTGTGTAACTGCATGGTGTGAATTTCACCACGGTGGGAAAAGGGAAAAACCAAACCTTAAAAAAAATCAGTGGGTCATGATGTATCTATAGTAAGTGGGGTTCTCAAGACACGGCAGGCTGGCGCAGCCACGGCTGGGGTGCTGACAGAGGCTTGGGTGGCTGCTGACCCAAAGCTGACTGCAGTTCAGGCCGACTGCCATGACTGTCCCCAGAACAGCATTGTAGACCTGGATGGGGTGAATGAAGCCGCAAGCTCAATAAAATATTCCCAGACAAAACCTGACCCATGGCCACGGGAGCTGCATCTGTGCAGAGTGAACGCAGCACCCCAGCTGGGGGTCCTTCTTCCCTCTTCCTCAGGGAGCTCCACCTGTCTGTCAGGAATGCAAGTTCAGCTTCAGCATCCACAGCTCTGGGACAGTGCAGACCCCCAGGAGAGATATGGGGCAGTTTCCAGGGTCCTGCAGACTCTCATAAAGGTCACGTTCGGGTGCCACTGAGCCACACTGGGGTGCTCTGCTGCCGTCACTCCACTGGGGTCCCACTGTGGAGTCAGCAGAGGAGACACTGAGCAGGATAGAAGGGCGTCCTAGCTGGGGGAGCAGCACCCTCCCAGGTCCCCCAGGCGGTTCCTGCAATAGAAACATGAGGCCTGTTGCCATTACTCATTAACTGGTCTACTGTCAGGAAGAAATCAGGTATCAATCCCAGCACTCAGGAGGCAGAGGCAGGCGGAGCTCTGTGAGTTCAAGCCTAGCCTGGTCTACATGGTGAGTTCCAGGACAGCTGGGGCTACAGAGATACCCTGTCTCAAAAAGACAAAAAGAAAAAAAAGAAAAAGAAATCAGGTATCAATTAGTGCGGTATTAGTGGGTCCATCTTCATGACTTCCTGACCCCCTGCCTATAGTCTGTTGTCGTGACAAAGACCAGATCCCCAAGGACTCTTCTAGAAGGTGTGGTTCCCATCTTAAGCGCTACTGTTTGTGTTGAGAGCTGATTGCCTTTCCCCAATTTTAGGAGCTAAAATTCTGAGAGAGAGAATTTTCAGCACGTGGGTTTTTCTTAACTTTGTGAGGCTGGCTCCCTGGTGCCTAGCAGAGGTCAGGATGCCTGGGGAATGGCATTAGAGGGGAACCTGGAGGCTAGACAGATCCCCACAGCCTGCATCCCTTCCAGGGCACACACTCATGTCTTGGCTTTCCACCCCCATACCTGGGTGGAGGTCTCAGGCATGTCTAATAAAATTATTTGAAAAATAAAGCTCAAGGCTTATAGGCAGCTTGAGGATTTGGGGGGGCTAGCCTAGGAATTCCAAGTCACAGGCGCTGTGGGATATGGGAACCAGGCTCCCGAGCAAGGACTGTGTCCCTGAGAACCATATGTTGAAATTCAGTCCGCCATGGGCTGGGAGCCAGCCTTTGGGAGAGAATGAAGTATTGTGGTGCAGCCCTCCAGAACGGGATCAGCTCCCTTGAGGAGGCCGCAGAACAGCCTGCTCCCCCTCTACTTAGGAACTTAGTTAGGGAGGAGGGGCCATCTGTGGACAAGAAGTGGGTGTTCCCCAGATGGCAATCTGACTTTGGACTTCCAACCTCAGACCTGGGAGAAAGAAGTCTCTGTGGCAGTAAGTGCTTGGTGAGGCTGTTGCCTGGGACCATGGACAGGGGACCTGCCTAGAGAGCCAGGGTGTTGTGTTGTCTCAGGGACTGGGACTGGGTGTTGGCAAGATGGTATCCATGCCTGGTGGGGCCTGGCGTGCAGGAGGGATGGATGAGGGCTATCTCCCTGTCCTGGACCCCTGGCCAGTCTCTGCTCTTACAAGGGCAGGGTGTCCCAGGGGACAGCTTCATAGACCCAGCCCGAGCAGAGCTGGAGGCAGATATGCAGGTGGCTGGAGCTGCCCTGCCCACCCATCCACATTCAGTGTCCTGGTGTCCTTCCCCAACACCCAGGGCCCTCCGAGCTGCCTGGTGGCTGGCAGGAGGGCGGGGGCTCACATTGGGGCGTGGATCACCCAGCCTGGACTCATGTTGATGGTATACATGTTCTGGGACTGGAGCGATGGCTCAGCAGTTAAAAGAGAGCTTGCTGCTCTGCCAGGGGACACAAGTTCGGTTCCCAGCACCCACATTGGGTGGCTTACAACCACCTGTAACTCCAGCTCCAAGTGCTCTGATGCCTCTGAGGACACTCACACCCATAGCAGACACCACAGACACACATGCACATAAATAAAAATAAAATCTTTAAAAAACAAGTTCTCCAGAGGCTGATGCACTGGCAGAGGTTGATGTTTGTTGAGTGAATAAATGAGCCAACAAGGTCTGAGGGCAACACCCGGGTGTCACTGGGAGGGTTCGCTCCGGCCCAGCCCCAGGCTCACCCCTCTGTCTGTCTCCCCACCCCCCAGGACCTCCCACTCACGGGCCAAGGCTGAGGCAGCTCTCACGGCGGCTCAGAAAGCCCAGGAGGAAGCTAGGATCGCCAGGATCACTGCCAAAGAGTTCTCACCTACCTTCCAGCACAGGGAAAACGGTGAGTCCTGGGGCAGGGCCTCGGTGGGCGGGGCCTCGGTGGGCGGGGCCTTGATGGATGGGGCTCTGGGGCAGGTCTTGATGGGCCTTTGGTGGGCGGAGCCTTGATGGGGGGACTTGGGTGCGAGGCCTCGATGGGCGGGGCTCTGGGGCGGGGCGGGTGGCAGGGCTGTGGGGCGGGGCCTTGATGGATGGGGCTCTGGGGCGGTGCTTGTGGGGCCTTGGGTGGGCGGAGCCTTGATGGGGGGACTGGGGGGCGGGGCCTCGTTGGGCGGGGCTCGGGGGGGGGGCGGGTGGCAGGGCTGTGTCTGTGTGTCAGATGAGGCTCCCAGGGACCAACGGGGGTGGGGGTGGGGAGTGGGGGTGGAGTGGAGGCTCAGCTGGGTCCTCACCCAGAGCTGACACCTTACCAGCGACCACCTCCCTCCCTGAAGCTGCCTGAGCCAGGCCCCAACACGTGCCTCCCAGAAACAAGTGTGGGTGGGTGCTGTGGGCTCGGTGCTATGGATGCGGTTCTGTGGTCACGGGTGGGCATCAGTGTCTGCTCCCACCTGCTCTGTGTGTGGGTGCTGCCTTCCACCGGCGTTCTAGAACTGTCTGATGGAGATGGTGGTAACTCTGCCACTCCCTCCAGCATGGCAGCCTTGAGGGTGCAATGGCCACTGGGGAGCCGAGTCTATAGTTATTTAATACTCTGTTGTTTGTTTCTTGAGACAGGATGTCATTCTGTAGTCCCCCAAAATCTGGAGCCCACTCTGTGGCCCAGACTGGCTTCAGCCTCCTGAGTGCTGGGATTAAAGGTGTGAGCCACCCGCCTGCCCAGCTTTATTTTTGCTTAATCTTGGCTCAGGCTCTCACAGCACCACCCTGAAGGGGTCTCTGGAGCAGGCCTCCTGAGAAGCGGCCAGTGGTAGGCCAAGCTGGGTCAGCAAATCAAAACAGTCACTGTCTGCTCCCTCTGGGCTCTGGCATCCCACCCATGCAGTGGTCACCAGCACCATCCAGTGAGGGGCCCTTGCTTCCAATCTAGAGAGAAAGCCAGAAAGACAAAGCCCAGGTCTTTACTGGTCAGACTCAGAAGTGGCTTTCGTCTGAGCTGGGACACTGGACATCTGACCAAGCCCCTGCCAGGCAAGCCACTTGTAGAAGGTGGGTCCCCAAGTTCCAGCCCTACACACCACTGGCTGATGCCCTCCGGGGGACCTGCCACACTACCTCTAGAAACACTAGAGGTAAAGGAAAAGAGGGGCTCAGTGCCATCTCATATACTGACTGGTGACCAGGACATCTGTCCACCAAGCATGAGGCTCCTAGTCTAGCTACCCGGCAGGAGGCCATACATGGCACAGGATCTGGAGCAAGACTGAACCCAGCGTCCCACATCAGGGTCCTTAGAACACTGCGCAGAAAAGTCCGGGGTGGGGGGTATGAAATAGCCACACTCCAGGAAGGCCATCACCTCCAAGCCAGCCCTGCCCACAGCTGGACTTTGGACCTCTGAGTACCACATGCTGAGAGATCAGCCGTGTCGCCTGGCCCAAGGACCTCAGCGTGGCTCCTGCAGCCTCGGGGGTCTGGCAGAGGTGTCTAACTGACTGGCCAGTGCTGCCCTGTTTTCTGTTCAGAATTGCTTCCTTGACACACGTCTCTATGATGGAGGCCTGCGAGGGCTGTGGGGCCTCAGACCAGGCTGCCCCCTCACCAGGATGGGTCCAGACCATGGCCCCTCCCTGCCTGTTGCTCACCGTGGTCTCTGGCCATGTCTGTTTCCCGGAAAGCTGCCCACAGCCTCACCTCTACAGCATCTCCTCCGATGAATTCTGCTAGTGTTGCGTGGTCTGGATCCCCTCCGGATTCCTCTTCCCACATCTGGGCATTTCCTAGAATGCATTTGAGGTCAATGAGACCATGGAGCCATGCTGGAAGGGGATGGGTGCTAAGCATCCCCTCCCTGGGTGCTCACGACCAGCAGCCGCTGTCCTCTTTCAAAGCTGAGACTCTCAAGGACGGTTGGCTGTCCAAGGTCTTGGCAAGAATGTGGAAGAACTGAGGTTCATAATGAAACCTGCCTCCTGAGCCCAGCACACACTTCTGAAAACTTACTGAAGCATTGGGGCTAGAGGCAGAAAGTCCACCTCCCCGTGGGCTGCCTGGGAAGCGCCAGGTAGCCAGCGTGTCTGAGTTCTTGGGGTGCTCAGGACTGTCTGGGGCCATAGGACTGAGGGCAGGGGACACAGCCCTGCCAGGGCAGTGCCCAAGGCACTCCAGCTGGTACCCCATCTATAGAGCCTGGGAGGTGAGAGGACTGTGTAGCCATTTACGTAGTTCTCAAAGCAGGGATGAAGGCACTGGGTTGAGCTGCAGATGCCCAGGCTCCCCGTCGATCTTCACAATGATTTTCCAGGGGTGGCACGTGCTCTGCAGATAATTTTAGCTGAGAATGACCTCGGTGCTGCTGGCAGACAGGCACCAGCCTCCCTGCGGGTCTCTGGGCAGGGGAAGGCCACAGGACCACCTGCACTCATGTCCTGCCTTTCCAGGTCCCTGGTGTCCATCCAGTGAAGGGCAGATGGTAGGGTCTCTGATCATGATCCTTCCAAGGGGGACAGTGTGGCAGGAGGGACCTGGGACCAGGGAACCACAGCCTTGCCTGATGCATCACCAATCTGTAGGGTGAACATCTCTCCACAAAGGGCCTGGACCGTGCTGGGCCATTGGTGGAGCCATGTCTCCTCATCCTCTTTGCTAGACACCTGAGGACACAACGAGAGCACAGCTGGGCGTCCTCTGTGTCCCTGAGGCAGCCCAGGCTTTCCCAGCCTCTGAGCCAGGCTGACCAGTGCAGACAGGGGCCTCTGCTGAGCTTGGGACTCTGCTGAAAGGCCGTTCTAACCGCCACTGTGAGAGGACGAGGAATGCCATGTTTCCTTTTTCTAGAAGGGTAAAAATCTAACCAGGTGGGAAGCCCAGCTTCAGACACTGGAGCTCCCCTCTCCTCTCAAAAGCTGGTCCTGCCCTGTCATCTCTCCCTGTCTGGGCCTTGGGGTCAGGGGTCACTGGGACAGTCACCTCTAGATGTGGAAGTTGCCTGCTGGCTGCAGGGCCGACCCTCCTTTCCAGAGTCCCTGACTGTGCAAGGTCCCCCTTCCTCCCTGGTATTCTCTGTGAGTCTTGGTGATCAGGGGCCTCTTACTAGGCCTTAAAGCTCCAACAGCCTTCTCAGGGTGGGGTGAGGCTCCCAGTCCTGGACCTTGCTGGCCTGGAGATGGCACAAGCCAAGGTGCTTCTCAGTCCCCGGGCCTGGAGTCCTGGGCAGGGAGGGATTGGTGACCCTGCCATGCTGCTGCTCAGCTTTGGGACCTCATAGGAGGCCAGCTAGCCCAGTCCACAGTGGCCCCGTGCACAGTGGCCCCAAGGCCTCCCTGTGGTGAGCTCCATGTAACCCCCGTGCGCTCCTGTCTCCCAAGGGCTCGAGTACCAGAGGCCGAAGCACCAGATTTCCTGCGATGACATCGAGGTGCTCTCCACCGGGACACCCCTGCAGCAGGAGAGCCCCGAGCTGTACCGCAAGGGCACCACCCCCTCCGACCTGACCCCCGACGACAGCCCCCTGCAGAGCTTCCCCGCCAGCCCCTCTGCCACCCCTCCGCCGGCCTCCAGGAACAAGACGGCGCACTTCTCCCGGCAGGTGTCGGTGGACGAGGAGCGCGGGGACATCCAGATGCTCCTGGAGGGCCGCGGAGGGGACTACGCCCGGAACAGCTGGGGCGAGGAGCAGGCCGGGGGCCCCCGGGGCGTGCGCAGCGGGGCGGTGCGCAGCGCCCAGCACACGGAGGACTTGCGCGCTCGGGGCGCGGGCCACCGGCAGCCTGGGAACCCCAAGCCCCGGGAGCGGCGGACGGAGTCCCCCAGCGCGTTCTCGTGGACTTCCCACCACCGAGCTGCCAATCCCTGCTCCGGGGGCCCCAAGCTGCCCGAGCCGGACGAGGAGCAGCTGAGCAACTACAAGCTGGAGATGAAGCCCCTGCTGAGGATGGACGCCTGCCCGCAGGACGCGCACCCCCAGCGCCGGCGGCACAGCCGGGGTGCAGCGGCCGAGCGGCGCTGCGAGGACCGGGGCTTCGGGCTGCAGAGACTGAGGTCCAAGCCCCAGGCCAAGGAGAACTTCAGGCCGGCCTCCGCTTCCGAGCCCGCGGTGCAGAAGCTGGAGAGCCTGCGGCTGGGGGACCGGCCCGAGCCCCGGCTGCTGCGCTGGGACTTGACCTTCTCCCCGCCCCAGAAATCCTTGCCTGTGGCCCTGGAGTCTGATGAGGAGCCCGGGGACGAGCTCAAGTCCAGCGCGGTAAGTGCTGCCCGTGCCTGCCCAGGAAGGTGGGACCCAGACTGGTCCCGGTTGGAGTCTCCTCGAGGTTTATGTGCGTTCCTCTCCAGGGACTGGGGTGCAGCCGGTTGGGGGTGTCACTGTGCTGTGGGGATGGCAGCCCCTGAGGTCTGTCCTTTAGAGGAAGCCTGCGTGACCACGAGAGCTCCAGAAGGGAACCAGGAGGCCTGGGGCCGTACCCTGCTCCCAACCTGCACGGACCTCACCTGCTCCTCATCCATCAGTAGGGCCTGTTGCTGTTAGTGGCCTGTGCCCTGGGAAGGAAGGCAGGGGATGTGGATCTGAGCTGGACTGGAGCCAGCCAGAGGCCACACCAGGTGCTGGTCTAGCAGTGGAAGAAAAACAGTGTGTCCCACTTCCTAGTAGAGGCGGCACAGTGGGACCCGTGATCCTGACCCAGCAGCCACCCACCAATGGCTCCTTTTCTGTGGGGCTGCAGGTCTCCGAGCACAATCCCTGAGGATGGTGCAGGTGTTCCATGGGGGATTGCTGGGAAGATGGTTCTGGAACCCCTGATCTCTTTGGGTCTGTCACACCCGATGGGAGGTGTCGGATTTGGGCCCACAGGAGTTCCTTTCATTGGGTTCCCAGGAGAAATTCTGCCTGGTGAGACACCCCCAGTTCTCTCTCCCCACCTGAGGGTGACTGTTTTGGAAGAAATGGCAGCTTCCCCTGGGCCAGACAGGCTGCAGACACAGAGGGGGTTCTGGGACCTCTTAGCCCATGATGCTGGGGACAAAGAAGTATGGGGCCCTGTGGACCAGTGGCCTCAGCAGATGGGAGCCCACTTGCCTGGCACCGGGACAGACCACCCTCCAGTGACCGGGCTTTATGTGATAAACAGAAGTTCTGAGGGCATCTGGCTCCAGGTGTGGAGGTTGTGTCCTCACCACGAGTGCTCTGTGGCATGTGACTTGAGGGGGTGTCACATGCCCGTGCCAGGCAGAGGAACCCGTTTTAGGGTCAGTGCCCATCACAGGGGGACCTTGGAGACTGGCGTTTCATGTCCCTACCTCCAGGAGTCACTTGCCCTGGGTGAGATGCTTCCTTGAGGCCCTTGATTCTCCTTGAAGCCACTGGTCACCTGTTTAACTGCTGTGCTCCTGAAACATCTCCCCTGTTCCAACTCCTGCTGGGCACTGGCTCCGGCCTCTGCTGGTGCACAGCCTGCTGCGAGGTTGTGGCATGCGGGTGTGTGTGGCTATTTCAGGAACAGCAGCGCAGTGGGCAGGGTTGAGAGATGTAGGGATGGTTCTATGTTTAGCCCACTTCACCATGTTGGCTTTTTTGGGTGCTTTAAGATACGGCTGGCTGAGAACGCAGCTCACTGGTAGAGCACTTTCCTAGCATGCATAAGGCCCTAGGTTCAATCTCCAGTACTTTAGAAAAAGAAAAACGAAGTTTGAGCCACACCCAGAATCCCAACACTTTGTGGCCTGAGACTGGAGGACTGCCATAAGGTCAAGGCCAGCCTGGGTTATACAATGAAACTATCTATCAACAAAAACCAAAGAAACAAATAGCTAGGGGCGGAGAAACAGTGGTCTATAAATTGATTGCTGTGCTTGCCCAAGGACTTGCGTTTGATCCCCAGAACCATGTTTTTTTTGTTATTGTTGTGTTTTGGGGTTTTTTTTGTTTTGTTTTGTTTTTTTGTCTTTTTGAGACAGAGTCTCCCTGTAGTCCCAGCTGACCTGAACTCACTATGTA